>NC_061119.1:35693426-35798493 GCF_002878395.1 Capsicum annuum | reverse complement strand
GCTTCCCAGAGTCACTAAAAGTCCTATGCAGATGTAATGCGTAAAGACTTAGAGTTTGAGTTTGGAGATAATGTGTTCCTAAAGGTATCTCCCTTGAAGGGGGTGATGCGGTTTGGCTAAAAAGGAAAGCTCAATCTCCGGTATGTTGATACTTATGTGATTTTCAAAAGGGTTAGTAATGTGCCTTATGAATTAGAGCTTTCTTGTAGTTTGAGATCCATTCATCTAATATTTCATGTCTATATGTTTTGAAAGTGTCTTGGTGTTCCTTTTTTGGTTGTTCATTTGGAAGGATTGGGTATCTCAAATTCTCTATATTATGAAGAGACCCCAATTAAGATCTTGGACAGGAAGGTTCATTCGTTGCGGACCAAGGATATGGCCTCGGTTAAGGTTCTATGGCAGAACCACAAGGTGGAAGAGGCTACATGAGAAATGGAAAAAGACATGAAGTCCAAGTATCTATATTTGTTTTTTGCTCTGGACATTCTCGCGAAAGGTATACATTCTTAAACATATCTTTGTTTTATAACTTGGTTAAAGGCTATATTGATGTTTGATAATGCAATGACTAGTGCTTATGCTTACCCTACCCGTTATTCGGGGATAAATGATCCTAGTGGGGGAGACTGAAACAACCTAGATTTTGGAACCATAGAAAATTTTCTGGATTTTTGGATTCTGGACATCATACGACTAGGGTGTAGTAGACATATGATGGTGTACAGTTGGTATGGACTTGATCATATATTAACTAGTATTGGATGGTAGGGTAGATTGGTTTCTGGTGTGGGTATGAGTTGAGTGGGTACAAGTCATATGGTGGGTGATGGTTCATATGGTTTAGTTTTTCCATCACTTAATCTGAAATTTGATAACTTAAATTGGATCTGAGTATGAGTGGCTCACCATAAGCCGTAACATAGGGTACGAGTCATAACCGTTTAGTTGTATGGTCGACAGTTTCCAAATATACTTTGATTTCTATTTTGTGGTGGGTACTGGTCAAGGGTACAGGTCTTATGATTGGATATGACTTGTCTTGGATAGTCGTATGTTGGATAGTGTTGGCGTACAAGGGGAGGCCTAGGGTACTAGTGGTGGGTACCACTCGTATGGTGGGGTACGATTGGTATGGGGTGGTCGTACCCTCTTGCGGGATTTTTATACAGTTTAAGTGGGAGTAATCTGGACATTTCCCCACTTAACCTCTTAAGGATCCACAACTTATAGCCTTTTTGGGATATCATTTACCCTAATATTCTAATCTTAAAAACTTATGGAATCTTTCAAATTCTCTATAAGGCTCTTGGGTAAAGGAAGGCTAGGGTTTCTTCTAGAGGATCAGTTTGGGGCTTGTATGGGTTATTTCTCTCCATCATCTTTGCAATCTAAGGAAAGATACTTCTCCCTCATTGTTAGTTCCAACTAAAGGCATATTTTATGAATTGTTTTCATGGCATAATTGTTGTATGGTTTTTGATTTTCAATCATGTGTTGGGGATTTGGTTATGGTTTTCCTATGTTTTAATTATGGATTTACATGCTTTAATGGTTGTCTGGGCAATTGGTTACATATGAATGGTTAATTGGTAATTGGTTTTGGAAACACTATTCCGCTAACATGTTTGATAAAATGCCTATGAGAATGCTTTAACTATATTGTTGGACTTTTAATGGAACTATTGCATGGTATAACTTGGTAACAAAACCATAAATGGCATAAATGGTAAGGTTTGGTAGTCATGGTTATGGTTAATTAAATATCCTTTTGGGGTACAAGGGAATCCGCCAAGAAAACTTAATAATGGTATGCTTATGGGGTACATGGGCATACTCAAAGTCAACTCAATAATGTAATCTATGGGTACATGGGAATCCCTAACTTATAAAAGGTTGGATGAAGACATTGTTTGCAAGCTATAGTCGGTATGACGATACCAATAATGATAGCCTTGGTTAATAATAAATGGAATGGTTTTTTTATTATGTGGCAATGGTTTTAATTGGGCAATAATGGCGGAGTGTGATAGCTAACCATAAAGGTGTGAGTCCGAAGGACGCATATTAGAAACTCATGTTTGCCGACATGAGTATTGGGCATAGCGACCCTATACTTATGGGGGTACACGGGAATCCCCTAACACTTGTATATATGTATCATGGAGAGTGAAGGGTACATGAGAATCCCTTACTCTTATGGTATCTTTGGTTCATGCGGCTACAATCTTCGGGGCTTGTCCAGGGGGTGACATTGGAACCATATAGCCATGGGTGGATTATGACTATTAAGCTACACATTCTCAGGTTAATGGTTATAAATGCATGCTAAACCCGGTTACCTCTTCCCATCATGGTTATATAGATAAATGTATATATGGTTGGTGTCAGCCTTAGTATTGTCATTGGTATTGGGGCTAATACTGTTGGATTGAATTTATGACTGTTCCATCCTTTTATGTTATATTATAGATATGAACTTGGTTTTTATATTGGCTTGGTTATGGTTGTTGGTTGGTATTGGATGATTTGGACTTTGCTTGGGTTGGTCACAATTATAGACCTATCCCAGAGTCTAGAATTTTAATAATACTATCTTGTTATATGTTTGGAATTCACTAACTTAGGATATATGTATTTGGAGGTTGGGTTGTGTAACGGGGGTGGTCCCTGATCTTGGTTGGACTTAGGATGCATATTACGACAAGGCCCTGGTTCAGGTCGTGTCAAAGACATGTCAAGTAGAGTCTCTTTTATGGGCGTGTAGCGCTCTATACTTATAAGGGAGAGGCTACGAGGGATTTAGGAATGTTTTTATTTCTTATTTTTTTGTTTTCGGGCTGTAGAGTCTAGGAAGCTGAGCTCTCTTCTCATTCTCAGTTACCTTGAGGAGATTTTGGCAATGCTGAGTTTCAATGTTCTATTCATTTCTTGATCCAGATAGTGCACTCTTTGTCATGCCAGTTTGGTCCTATTAGTATGATAAGAGATCACGAAACGATGAGAAATAGGCAGAGCAAGAAATCCTAATATTCAGAGTGGGGGAGGTGCCAAAGAAATAGTGGTAGAGATGGTGGACAGTAGTCTGAGCAAAAAAATCAGGGGAGTTCCCATGTGGTTATCAGTACTCCTTATCCTTAGTCTTCTGGTGAACATCATTTTCAGACTAGTAGAGCTCAGCCATCCCCACCCTATCCTCTCTGTCAGTTATATGGTCTGTTGAACTGTGGTTATTATTATAAAGGGAGGTATCAGTGTTTTAGTTATGGTCAGTTGGGTTATATGTAGTGGGAATGTCCCACAAGGGTTGCCACTGAGGCAAATAGAATTTTGGTTTCCACTTCCCTAGCTCCCGTACTAAGGGGAGCTGCTTCTGTCTCCGGTACTAGCTGAGACTAGCTCTATGTTCTCTCTATCCTTCATAAGCCCAGGGAATCTCCTTATGTCGTTAGTGGTATGTCAAAACTCTTCCCCCGTGGTGTGTACTCTTTACTTGATTCGAGGGTCAACTCTTTCTTATGTTACCCCATATGTGGATATTTATTTTAGTTTTGATGTTGGATGTATTTTGGACCTCCTTTTCTATTTATACCCTGCTGGGATACTCTATGGTGGCTATTAGAGTCTATAGAGGTTATGTTGTATCTATTGATGGTAGGGAAACTTTGGTGGATTTGATTAAAATCAGATATGGTTGATCTTGATGTCATTTTGCAGATTGATTGGTTACATTTGTGCTATGCCTTTTTAGATTTATGGAGCCATAAGGTCCTATTTAAATTCCTTAAAATGTTGGTTTAGAAATGGGAAGGGAGTTCCCTAGTGTCTAAGGAGAGGTTCATATCATATCTTAGAACACGAAAATTAATTTCCAATGGGAGTCTTTACCATTTGGTCAAAGTTAAAGATTCTAACTTAGAAAGTCCTTCATTACAGTTCGTTCCCGTGGTTAGCGAATTTGTGGAGGTTTTCCTGGTGACCTTCCTGGTATCCCTCTTGATGGGGAAATTGGTTTTGGATTGCTCTTCTTTTGAAAACTTATCCTTTCCCTATTTCTCCCTCATTATAGAATGATTCTAGTAAAGTTGAAAGAGCTTAGGAACTGTTGAAGGATCCTTTTGATAAGGTTTTATCCAGCCTAGTATTTCTTCAGAAAGTGCTCTTGTATTTTTCATGCGTAGAAGATAGAATTCTTCATAGAGGTATATACTATTGGCAGTGTGATAGGGAGTTTAGGGTGACCTCTCTATTGGGTGGACTTTTTGGGATTTAGTGGTTCATGATGGTCATTCTAGAAACTAAGTTTGAACCTTAGATATGGATTTTGGTGAAAGGAATATGTTAGCTCGAGGATAGCGATGCAAGATTTCTAGGAGAAAATTTGGTAGGGTTGATGGGGTGGGTGAAAGAGATGAGGTCGATGACTTAGGGGATACTTTAATGGGAAAGTTATGATATATAGGCCGGAGGTCTGGGTTTAACTGAAGGATTGAGGGCTAAGTCATTGAATGGGTTAGGGCATTGTGTTTGTAAGAATATGCTGAACCATAGGTAGCATCTGGATAGATAAGGTTTTAAGTATAAGAGAGCTAAGTGTCCCCAGTACATGTCCATGGCGATACACCTTTAGAGTGGAGTGTTGTGTTTATAGGCTTATTGAGATAGTAAATTAAGGCTGACCTTCAATTTTCTCTTGGCGGTGAGCTTTGAGGAATGGATGAAGGTAAATCCACTCCGATTCTAGAAATTCCCTCCTACCCTAGTTAAGAGGACCTACTACTAATGTCATACTTAATCAAATTGTGTCTGCACCTAAAGTCCGCATTCTCTATGCTGCTTATGTAATGGTTCTTAGAAATCCAAGTTTCCAAGTATTCGAGCTCTATGCTATGGCTCTCGTGATCCATGGGCTCATGACACACTTAAGGTTTATCTCTAAAGGACTATGCATTTTAATCATTGTTAATTCATTTTATGTCTTGTCCTAGCACAAAGTGATTCTACGTACCGAAGCTCACAACCATTCTCAGTCCTTAGAATAAGGGACAATGGTTTCAAGCGGCAGTACCTGTCTTATTTCTTGGCTATATAACTCTTAGCCTCATATTATGGGGACCTTGATGTATACACTTGTGTTTTCTTTGTGCCAAGTTCGAGAAGGTCCGGATAGGTTATATTTATGCTCAGACCACTCTCTACTTATGATCTAGGATGATATGAAATATTCTATGTCTATTGTACCGTGTCTCCTTTCACGGGTCTCACCTTGGGTAGTGTGACTGATAGGATTTATAAATGAGAAGTAACCCACTCATCCTTACTCTAGTCCTTCAGTGATCCTCCTTAGATTTGGATGGTAGTGGCTATAGAAGCATAGTACCATTTCGAACAAGGGAGTGGATGTTCTTTATTATGAAATTTTGAGGGTGACTACTGAGGATAAGGTTATAGGTGGAGATAAAAGAGTAAGAAGAACTTGGGTTAGGTTATAGTTAAGAAGGGGAGACATGGTGAGAACCTTTGTGATGGTGTTTAAGGCTGCTAGTTTTGGTGGGGAGATCTATTAAGAGGGTATGGTAAAGATAGGCTTGGATGTGATGATTGATAGATACACAAAACCCGGGTGTTATGCAGCTAGTACCCCTTGATTTGAAACATAAGGTTTGATTATAATGATAAGATGGAATGGCATTATTGGTGGGATATAAAGAATAGGATCCCATAGCTTACGCTAGCCCCTTTAACTTTTCATTAGGCCTTAATATAAGAGGAATATGCGGCTATTCTTAGGCCCTTGCAGTTATGTATTTCGCGAAGGAATTAGGAGACTGAGATGGTATAATTGCGATCATAGCTTAAAGGATTATGGAGAAGGGTGGTGATAGGTACATTTTACTATATGCCTTTTTTGGAATCAGGTAGGCATCTTGGGAGACCAAGGAGGACATGAAATCCAAATACCCATTCTTATTCCCCGTTTTGTAAAATCGTGCTTGAGGTATGTGTTTTATTAACGTCTTTGTTTTATGACTTTATTAAAGGGAAGGGCGTTTATATATCTTTGTTAAATCATACTGATGTTGGGTGTAGTTATGCATTCTAGCATTACTATTCTAGCCTTTTTAGCCTTGTTTTGAGGATGATTCTTATGTTATATGTGTTGATAATGATATAAATGAGCATTTATGTGTCCAAGTAGGTGTTTATAATGTTTAATGGTGGTTTCACATGAGTTTTGATTCAATTTGAGCATTTAGAAGTCAACAAAGTAAACTAGAGTAACTAGCTTGAGCTAGGTGTTTTCTAGTCTCTTGTGTTGGGTTATAATATGCTTTAATGAGTTACTAAGGTTGTTATTATGTATTTATATGTAAAACAACTTTAATTGGATCAAGAAAAGAGTCAAAACAATGAGTTAAAGCTCAATGTGAATTTAGCCTATGCTTAGCTCGTGTTTCTAGTTCATCGATGAGGATGTTGTGTTGTTTTGAGCTCTTAATTGATGTGTTTAATGCCTTAGGATGCTTGGTGAATGAATTATAATGATATATCAAGGATATACAAGCTTCAAATCAAGTGCTTGGAATGGCTCAACGAAAGCACAAGACACAAGCTGGACGTAATTTTGACCCCTGAAATGTAAAGGTCGCATTACGAGTATAGGAGAGTCCAATGGATGAGTTCAAAACTCCACTATATTCATAAGAGGTCCAACTTTGTTATCCATAGGCGCATGTAGATTATAATGGGGTTTAAGGAGGCTCCGTGATGTGTTAAAATCGCGACTAGCTACTGGAATTTGACATATTTTTTGACAATTGTGAATTAGCATGTAAACGTGATGCAGGGAGCACCAAAATTGGGAAAATTTCTCCTAGCTGAAATAAAACATCGTGTAAACCTAATCTAACTTGGTTTATAACTTGTCTACTATAAATATAATGTCCTAAAAAGCGTTTTAAACATCTTGGGACATCTTGGAACACCCTAGATCACTTGGGACATCATTGGAGGCTACCACAACTTCTTTTTAGTTTTTATTATTCTTTAATTTAGTTTTTGATTTATGGTTTGTACAAAGTTTGGGTTTTTAATCTTTTATAAAATAAAGAATTGAACTTAGCGTCTAGGACAGGGATGTATTTAGATGCCTTACTTGATTCAAACGTAGGATGATAGCTTTAATTAACTTAATTGGATTATTGCATCCCCGCTCAATGATGTAGGTGTAATGTCCATATTAGGTAAAAGATTAGAGGTTGGGAAACCATGATTATGCGATTAACCCTACGAATCAACATCCACGATAAGGAAGTTGACGAATGAAATTCATTAACATAGTATGATTGTTCGAAGTGCTTTAACCCTGGATTTTCTTCCATTGATTGTCCCAAGTATTTTATTTTACGCATTATTTATTTTATTTTTAATTTACAAAATTACAAACTCTCTTTTTGTTGATTTTTTCTCAATTAGTTAGACTAAAATTATATAGGTGGCGAACACAAGTCCCTGAGAGATCGATACTTGGGCTTCCTTGAATCCATTATATTACTTGATAAGACCACGTACACTTGCATGTGCGCTGTCAATTTTTTGGTGCCGTTGCCGGGGACTTGTTATTAGGTAGCTATCTTATTTTTAGTTTTCCTATATTGAGTCATAAATAGTTTTTGTTTAGTTTTTTTTTTCTTTTATTTCTATTTTTCTCACATTCTTTTCGAGATGTCAGCCTGGGATAGATGGTTTTCAAGTGATGGAAATTCTTGTTGTTTTTGTGGAGGACACCACCTTCTGCCTTATTGTCTAGATTTTTTTGAAATTGCGTGAACGGAACCTTCACAATATGATGCGGATAATTCGAGGAAGTCTGAGTACTCGAAAACTGATATTATGGAAATTATGATGGAGCCACTGCCACTATGTCTACAGTGGCTAAGCAAAGAAATATATTGGGAGGATATTAGCCAATGTGTGGAGCAAACACAAGAATCGTAGCTACTGAATTGTTATCTTGATCTTGAGACTGAAATTGAGAAGGTGAATAAAAGTGAGTGTGTAGTAGATTGTGTAAATTTTGATGTAGGATTGGTTGGACCGCATTCGAAGCACTTTTCTACATTATGTTTAGATAATATCTTGTCTGTGGAATCATTTGAAATAGTGGAAAAGTGTGAAGATGAGGAACAAGAATCCTATATTATTTATTTTACACTAGACAAGCAATATAAAAACACACCTCACTTGAAAATCGAGTGGTTTATCATGCACATTCCATTATTCGGTTCTTTAATCTTTGTACCGCCACCTTATGAGCGAGGCAAGAAGATGGATGCAATGTTGGGATGAAATTCATATCCTCAAGTTAGAGGAAAAAGTTGATTGGGTTGTGCCGCAACACTAAATTAGGCGTTTCTTGGGAGTCAACCTAAGCTAAGGTATGCATTCTTTTTAGTTTTTTTTAGTTTACGTAGTTTTTATTTTTGGTTGAGTTATAGGTTAATGGAAAGTCTGAGTACCATAAACTTTAGCTTGAAGCATGGTAAAGAATGAGTGTAGGATCCCATAGATCTTCTTTATGTGAAGATGCTACTAGCTAAGCCTAGAGGCCTCTGGGAGTATTTCTATCTCTTATTTTTAAATTCACTTTGGGGACAAAGTAGATTTTTAAGTGTGGGGTGGGGAAATTGCCAAATTTTGACTCAGTTTTTAATTTTTTTAGGTTGCAAATAAGTGATATATTCTTGTTGGTGCTATTTTTGATAACATGATGCAAGTGGGTTTGTTTGATAGAAGAATATTGATTGATGTGAATTGTTATTCTTGAGACTCCTAGGCTCAAGATTATGACTCTTGTACTTGGTGGCTTAAATTTGAATTTATGCTATTGTTTGGTTAGGAGTCTATGATGATCCTATTGATTTGAGCATGTGCCATGTGTATGTAAGGTTTTTTTTTTTTGTATATTCCATGTTGCATGTAATGTTTAGAACTTACCCGATGTGGGTGTGAAGTGAAATAAAGAATACGGGTTTATGAGATGATATAGGCATTTCTTTGATAGCTTAGTTTCTTACCTCTTTTTTACCTACCCTTGTGCATTATCCTAGTTAAAACCCATTGAGCCTTTAGCCTTTTCTTTGGTAGCCTCATATGTAGCCTAATCCCTTCTTTGATAGACCATAATTTGATCCAAAAGGCTTCTAAGAGCTTTAATTAAAAAAAAAATTAAATTAGTAAGGAGTTTAAGAAATCGAAGAAGAAAAGGTGAAATTAATGCCCCAAGGTAATGGTTATTGGTGTTTATAATTGATTTGTAGTGGATTGGTGTGATGTAAATTATGATAAAAATATTGCCATGATTGTGAGAAAAAAGAGAAAAATTGATTCTTGCGGTAGTAAACTATGTGTCCACCAAGTGTTCGTGAAAATACTTAAAAGAGATGGGGAAAAATAAAAGAGATGGGTATACAAAAGTGGTTTAATTTGGTTGTTGGAGTTTGGTTTTAAATATATAATGTAGTGTATTAAAGCGCTTAGAGTGGTTAGTCACTATTCTTGGCCAAAATAGTTCCTACCATCCCTTATCCTATATTTCAACTCGAAAAAGTCCTAATTGATCCTAAGTTTATCATTCCGATATTAGTGGAGCATTACACTAAAGGCAAGCCTATGGTTCATTATGTTAACTTGTGAATTATTTGTAAGAGTGAGCGTAATTTGATTCTTGTACCCATTACATTATAAATTGCATTATTTTGAGTGATTGTGGGTAACTCTCTTGTTGTGAGGGGAACATGTTTGATGAATGTGGGTGATTTGTATGATGTCCTTGATTGAACGATATGCATGAGTTTTCTACTTGAGGAGTCCATTCTTGAGGCTAAGATGTTTTGGAGTAGGATTCTTGATCTTTCAATTGTGTATAACATGCGTAGGGTTGTAAACTTAAATTCCGTGTAGTCATTGTAGTGCTAGATTAAGTGTCTTGCATGTAGTATAAGTGTGGCATATCTTCAGCTCATGGTATTTAAAATGAAGAGTTGTTTGAGGACGAACAAGGCTTTAAGTGTGGGGTGGTGATATTGGGTGTATTTATGCATTCTAGCATTACTATTCTTGCCTTTTTAGCCTTGTTTTGAGGATGATTCTTATGCTATATGTGTTGATAATGATACAAATGAGCATTTATGTGTCCAAGTATGTGTTTACAATGTTTAATGGTGGTTTCACATGAGTTTTGATTCAATTTGAGCATTTAGAAGTCAACCGAGAAAACTAGAGTAATTAGCTTGAGCTAGGTCTTTTCTAGTCTCTTGTGTTGGGTTCTAATGTATTTTACTGAGTTAATAAGGTTGTTATTATGTATTTATATGTAAAACAACTTATTTATAATGTTGAAGGGTCAATTGGATCAAGAAAAGAGACAAAATAGTAAGTTAAAGCTCAATGTGAATTTAGCCTAGGCTTAGCTCGTGTTTCTAGTTCATCGATAAGGATGTTGTGTTGTTTTGAGCTCTTAATTGACGTGTTTAATTCTTTAGGATGCTTGGTGAATGAATTATGATGATATATGAAGGATATTCAATCTTCAAATCAAGTGGATACAACTCAAGAAGGCTCGGAATGGCTCAACGAAGGCACAATACACAAGCTGGATGGAATTTTGACTCCTGAAATGTAAGAGGAGCGTGTCGAGTGTAGGAAAATCCAATGGATTAGTTGAAAACATTACTATATTCATAATAGGCCCAACTTTTCTACCCATAGGTGCGTGTATCTTATAATGGGGTTTAAGGAGTCTCCGTGACGCGTTGAAATCGCGACTAGCTACTGGAATTTGACAGATTTTTTGACAATTGTGAATTAGCATGTCAGCGCGACGCAGGGAGCACCAAAATCGGGAAAATTTTTCCTAGATGAAGGAAAACAAGGTGTAAACCTAATCCAACATGGTTTATAACTTGTCTATTATAAACATAACGTCCTAAAAAATGTTTTAAACATCTTTAGACATCTTGGAACACCCTAGATCACTTGGGACATCATTAGAGGCTACCACAACTTCTTTTTAGGTTTTATTATTTTTTAATTTAGTTTTTTTATGGTTTGTATCATCATTCCAAGGGATTGGATGAAGAATATTTCCATTCAAGGCTAAAACCTCTTTCCGCAGTTAAAGCCAAGAACATGATTACGATTGTTTTGGATTAATTTTGATTAATTTTGCTTATCATATTTGGTTCTTTGTTTATTCTTGTTTTAATTATTTTGTGGATTGATTACCTATAAAATAAATATGTTGTCGACCTTTTGATCTCGGGGGAGGGAATAGGGAGATAGAACATGGGCATAAACAAAGTTTGAGTTTTTATTCTTTTATAAAATAAAGAATTGAAATTAACGTCTAGGATAAGGATGTATTTAGAGGCCTTACTTGATTCAAACGTAGGATGATAGCTTTAATTAACTTAATTGGATTATTTCATCCCCGCTCAACGATATAGTTGTAATGCCCATGTTAGGTAAAAGATTAGAGGTTGGGAAACCATGATCATGCAATTAACCGAACAAATCAACAACCATGATACGGAAGTTGACGAATGAAATTCAATAACATAGTATGATTGTTCAAAGTTCTTTAACCCTGTAGTATGACTGTTCGAAGTGCTTTAACCCTGGTTTTTATTCCATTGATTATCCCAAGTATTTTATTTTAGGCATTATTTATTTTATTTTTAATTTACAAAATTTAAAACTCTCTTTTTGTTTATTTTTTCTCAATTAGTTAGACTAAAATTAGATAGGCGGCGAAAACAAGTCCCTTAGAGATTGATACTTGGGCTTCCTTGAAGCCACTATATTACCTAATAAGACCATGTACACTTGCGTGTGCGCTTGGGTGCTGTCACATACTAATAAGTGCTTAGACATATATTCGAGGATAAATGATCCAAGTGTGCATGTGGGGAGGGGGGATTGAAATACCCTAAAATTTGGCCCTTGAAAATTTCTTGAGCTATGAGCTCACTGCCTTGGTTATGACTTAACCCCATGAGTCATAAGGTGTCTAACGGGTTAGATGACCCTAGTCGTAAGGTGTTCAGTGAATAGTTTTAAGTTTCTATTCTGAGTACGACTTGGGGACACAAGTCATAAAGACTCGTGATGAGTCGTTAGGATGAGTCGTTATCGAATCATGTAAGTTGGTGGCATGATTGTGCTCTGAGCACTAGTGGCTCTTTACAAGTCGTGGGATGAAATCATAGGATGTCCAGTGTTTAACCCATTTGAGTTCTGCATTGACTATGACTGGACCCTACAAGTCATCGAGTCTCATTATGAGTTTGTTGTTTGAGTCATAAGGTCGATGGTACATGGGAGTCCTAGTATTTGTCCTGGTTACGACTCTAGGTGATGAGTCATAAGGATTGGTTATGAGTCAATGGGTGACTTGTAATCAAAGGCGATCCTTTTCCAATTTTTAAGTTAAGGGTATTCTGGACATTTTCCCTCTTACCCAAATCAAAACCTAGCCTTATAACCCTTTTAAGGTATCATTAGCCCTCAGAAACAAGTCAAATTAACTTCTTAAAACACTCTCAAATCCTTAAGGTCAAGAATATTTAGGGTTTGTAAGAGGTTAAGCAATTAGGACTTTCAAGAGTGATTTCTCTCCAAACATATTATTATTTTGGGCATGTTACTCTCCTCTCATTGTTAATTTGTTAAATACACATGTTTTAATGTTTCATTCATGGATTATTGATGTGGGCTTTCAATCAAAGGTTGAGAATTCTGAATGCTTGTTGTTGAATAATGTTTTTCCATGGTTTATTTATGATTATTCATGCTTTAAACATTATGTTGATCTTGTGGGTGCATGGGTATGGTGATTGAACTAGGAAGTTGTGATTTGCCCACAACTTGTGACTTTTAAAGTGGTTGTGACCTCAACCTTACATTATGAAATTGGTTTTAGTTAGGAGAAATATGGAAATTGAATCATTCTTACACTAGTCACTAGTTTTGCCTTGTTTCTCAGAATTAATGCATGGTATAATTGACTAATTGGATAATAATAGGGGGTTATGAAAATATTGTAGGGTACATGAAAATCCCCTAAGTGACTTTTATAATGGAGTCTATAGGGTACATAAGAATCCCTAAGGGTTGGCTAAATGACGTTGCTTGCAAGTTATAGTTAGTATGACGATACCACTAAATAATGCTTTAATAATCGACTCCTAGAATTGGTGGTTTGGTCAAACAACCTGGGTTTTGACCTATAAAAAATTTCTCAGTTTTTTCCTTCTAGACATCATACGATTTGGGGTACTCCTCATAAGATAGGGTACAGTTTGGATGGTCTTGGTCGTATGGTAATCAGTGTGGGTTGGTTGGTTTATGTCTAAGGTACGGTTGGATCATACTAGTCATACCTTAGGGTACTAGTGGTAATATGTCAATCGTATGATGCCTTAAGATAAGCCTAGGTGATTCTATTTTGCCTAGGGTACGGTTTCATGATACTAGTTGTATGGTTGGGTACACTTTGACTTGGGTGTTCGTATGATGGACAATGTTTAGGTCTAAAGGGAGGCCTAGGATATGAGATAAGGGCACTACTCATACTCTAGGGTATGGTTAGGGTGGGGTGGGGTGGTCGTACCATCCTGCAGGGATTGTAAGCAGTTTAAGTTGGAGGTAATCTAGACATTTTACCTCATGACCTCTCAAGTCTCCATGACATATATCACTCTTGGTACATCATTAACCCTAGTATTCTCAATCTAAAACACTTAAACTCTCTCAAATTCTCTCAAAGGCTCTTGGGTTAAGAAAGGTTAGGGTTTCATCAATAGAAGAAATTTGGGGCTTATAAGGGTAATTTCTCTCCACCATCTTCATAATCTAAGGTATGTAATCCTCCCTCTTTGTTAGTTCTAACTAAAAGCATGTTTTATGAATTGTTTTCATGGTATAATTTTTGTATGGTTTTGGGTTTTCAAATATATGTTGGGGTTTTTGGTTATAATGGTTAGTTATGGTTTTCCCATGTCTTTTACTTATGGTTTTCATATTATAATGGCGGTTATAACATTTGTTTGCATGGGAATGGTTAATTGGTAAGTGGTTTTGACTTTGGAAACTCTATTACCTCAACATGTTTGATAAAATGCCTATGAGAATGTTTTAGGTTAAAATCGTTGGACTTTCATTGAAATATTGCATGGTATAACTTGGTAATAAAACCCTAAATGGTATAAATGATTTAAATGCTGTTGAATTCTTAAATGGTAAGGTCATCATTTGGTTAAATGAAAACTTGTGGGGTACAAGGTAATCCCTTAAGAAACTAAATAATGTAATCTATGGGTACGTGGTAATCCCTTATTCTTTAAAAGGATGGCTAAGGATATTGCTTGCAAGGTATAGTCGGTATGATGATACCATTACTTATAGCCTTGGTTCATAGTAATTGGAATGGTGGTTTGGTTGTGTGGTAAATGGTTTTAACTAGGCAATAATGGTGGGGTGTGATAGCTAACCGTGAAGGTGTGAGTTCAATGGATGGACACTGGAAACTCATATTTACCAGCATAAAGATAAGTCATGGTGACCATATATAATACTTATGGGGTATATGGGAATCCGTTAAGTACACTTGTACATATGTGTTATAGAGATCAAATGGTACACGGGAATCCCTTTCTCCTTTTGTATCTCTGACTCATGCAGCTGCGTGCATCGGGTCCCATTAAGGCGGTTACACTTGACCCATATAGCCTATGGGTGGTTCTAGAATGGTTAAGCTACACATACCTAGGTTAATTGTTTTAAAGGCATGCTAAACTCAATTCCTTTTCCTGGTATGAAGTATATATAGATATATGTATGGTTGTGAGTGCATATGGTTGTTTACTTGGTTTTAATGGGTGGGATTATTTTAAAATTATCCAGAGTAATTGCTAGTGTTCACCCGCTAACCTATCTTTGGGCAGCTGTATCCCCATATGATGCAGGAATCGACTGTTCTACTCCTCTTGCTTAGGGATCAAATTTAGGATCAGCTAGGTTGGATTGAAGTGGTGAGTTTCCATATTTTAGAAGGCTCTATTTAATATCTTGGATATATTTACTTATTTTGGTCATCTTATAGACTAGGGTTTCCGCTATGGTTGAGGGCTTGTCCCGACCAAATATTGTTTTACTTTCGGCTAGAGGCTTTGTGGGACTACAATGGTTGGTATGGGGACTATCGGTATTAGTGTCAGCCTTAGAATTGACATTTGTATTGAGGCTGATACTGGTGAACTAAATTTGATTTATGATTGTTCCATTATGTTTTGGATTATACATATTTCTATTGAAACTCATTTGGCATGAGATGTATGGATTGATTTATGGTATGGTTATTGGTTACGTTTTGGATGGCTGGACTTGTTTGGGTTAGTCACAGTCATGGACCTATCCCAGTGTCTGGAATTGTACAAAATGCTATCTCATTTTATACTTAAAATTCATCCAACTCAGGGTATGCAAATGGAGGCAGGGTTGGGTAACAGGGGTGGTTCCCTATCCTGGTTGGACTTGGGATTCCCATTATGATAGGTCTCAATTTGGGTCGGTTAAAGTTGGTATCAAAGCTTTAGTTTCATGGTCAATTGGAAGTTCATAAAGCCGTGTTAAGTAGAGTCTCTTTTAACGGTGTGTAGCGCCCATACTCATAAGGGAGAGGCTACAAGGTATTTAGGAATTGTTTCTTTTTTTTGATCTATTTTTAAGATTTGGAGGTAAGTACTAGAATCTTCTCTAATCTCTAGTTTTTTTCTTTTCAGATCATGCCTCGATGATATAATATGTAAGGAAACTCTTTTGTCCTAATTTGGGATGATATTGATGGACACAGTCTACTCATGGGATCCATACTCGGTCTAGGGGTCTAGTCCCTAATATTTTTGGAGTTCCAGCGGTTCCCTCTAGTCTTGCTTAGGCTAATGTGATGAATGCGGAGTTTCGTCAGTTGATTCATATGATTGCTTAATTAGTAGCTTTTCAAGCTGAACGTGGTGTTTCTTCTACTCTATCTTCTAAGGCCACAAGGGTTGGCTAGTTTATGAGGTTGAATTTTCCAACTTTCACTGGTGCTAAGGTGGAGGAGGATCCTCAGGGTTTTCTGGATAAGATGGATTTTTTTTAGGATTTTAATGCCGCGAGTGTGGAAGGGGTGGAGTTTTCTTCCTACCAACTGAAGGATGTGGCGTACCAATGGTACGAGGAATGGGCTAGGGCAAGGCGTAATGTTGAGGAGTCATCTTTATAAGAGACCTTCTCTAATGTATTTTTGGACCGCTTCTTTTCTCAAGAGTTGAGAGAAGCAAAAAAAGAGGAATTTGTTAATCTAAAGCATAGAAAGATGTCAGTCAAGGAGTATGCCTTGAAGTTTCTCCAATTATTTTGGTAAGCTCTGGAGATGGTGTCAGATATAAGGACCAGGACGGGAAAGTTTGCCTTAGGACTGTCTCATGAGTTTATCTTTGAAAGCAAGATTACCTCATTGATCAAGGACATATGCATCTCTAGATTGGTTGTTCATATGCAATATGTGAAGGAGGAAAAGAAAAAGTAGACTGAGGTAGGGGAAAGGCAGGATAAGAAGTTTAGGTTCTCTGATCAGGGTGGTGGCTATCAATAATGAGGTAGGGATGGTGGTAACTGGCCAAAGAAGAATTGGTAGAGTTTTGGTTCTTTCTTCACAGCTAGTGCTCCCTACCCGAAGTAGTCGGGAGGCAGGTGTCAGTAGGGTGATGACAACTTTTGGGAACAAGGTTCCCAATCTCAGGTTAGTGGGGCGCAATCGGCTTCATCATGTCTTCTTTATAGGTTCTATGGTCCATTGCATCAAAGTTTTTATGATGAGGGGAGGGATAGGTCCTTCAAATATGGTCAACCAGGCCATATACTTTTAAATAGTCCAGTTGGTAAGGTTGCTTCAAGGGAGAATAAGATTCCAATTGCTTCATCATCAACTCCGGAACCAAAGGGTTTGCTTCTACATCTGTTTTTGATTTTGGCATCGGTACAGGCCGAAATCAGTTATACACACTAACTACCCGATAGGTGTTTGAGGCATCGCCTGATGTTGTGACTGGTATATTGAAACTTCTTTCTTGGGATATTTATTATTTACTTGATCTGGGATCTTCTCTCTCTTATGTGACCCTATTTGTAGCTATGTATTTTTGTTTTAATCTCGAGGTTATTTTGAATCCTTTTTCTGTTTCTTCTCTGGTAGGTAACTCTGTGGTTGCTAAAAAAGTCTATAGGGTGTGTGTGGTATCTGTTGGTAGTAAGGAGACTATGATGGATTTTAATGTTATTCTTGGTATGGAATAGTTACACTCGTGCTATGCATCGTTAGATTGTAGGACACATAAGGTTGCCTTTAGGTTTCCTGGTGATAAGGTTATTGAATGGAAAGGTAGTTTCCTAGTTCTGAAGGAGAAATTTATATCATATCTTAGAGCTTGGAAATTAATCTCCCAAGGGTTTCTCTATCATTTATTCTGAGTTAAAGATTCTAACTCAGAAGCTCATTCTTTGAATTCAGTTCCGGTGGTGAACGAATTTCCTAAGGGATTTCTTGATGACCTCCCTGGTGTTCCACCTGATAGGGAGATTGAGTTTGGGATTAATCTGGTTCTAAACACTCATCCGATTTGTATTTCCCCTTATAGAATTGCTCCGGTTGAGTTAAAGGAGATCAAGGATCTATTGGATAAGAGTTTCATCCATCCTAGTGCGTCCCTTTGGGGCGTACCAATGTTATTGATGCGTAAGAAAGATGGTTCCCTTCGGATGTGCATTGACTATCGATAGTTGAATATGGTGACTGTTAAGAACACGTATTCTCTTCCAAGGATAGAGGACTTATTTGATTAGTTGTAAGGTGCCAAATTCTTTTCTAAGATTGACCTTGGGTCAGGGTATCATCATCTTAAGATTAGGGAGGTGGATATCCCTAAGACAGCTTTTCATATTCGGTATGGGCACTTTGAGTTCTTGGTGATATCATTTGGGTTGACCAATGCTTCGACAATATTTATGGATTTAATGAACAGGGTCTTCTGTTAATTTTTGGATCTGTTTGTCATTGTGTTCATAAATGGCATCCTAGTTTGTTCTAAGAGTGAGGTGGGTCATGCCAATAAACTTCATATTGTGTTGCAGACCTTAAAAGAGCAGCAATTCTATGCCAAATTCTTCAAATGTGAATTTTGGTTGAACGCTGTCACTTTTTTGGATCATATTATTTCTAATGAGGGAATCATGGTGGATTTGCAAAAGATTACAGTGGTTAGAAGTGGCCTAGACCCACAACTCCAATTGATATTTTGAGCTTCTTAGGTTTCGCTGGCTACTATAGAAGATTTGTGAAGAGCTTTCCTACTATAGCTGCCCCATTGACTAAGTTGACTTATAAGAAGGTAAAGTTCTTATGGTCTAATGCTTGTGAGGGGAGTTTCGAGAAGGTAAGGAAAAGCTAACTTTGGCTCTGGTTTTGACTTTTTCGGAAGGCACCGAGGGGTTTGTGGTGTACTATGATGCATATCGGGTGGGACTTAGTTGTGTTCTAATACAGCATGGTAAGGTGATAGCCTATGCTTCTAGGCATTTGAAGGTGCATGAGAGGAATTATCCAACTCATGATTTAGAGATTTTAATGGTAGTATTTGCGTTAAAAATCTGACATCACTATTTGTATAGAGTGCACGTGGACATCTTTTTGGATCATGAGAATCTGCTGTATGTTCTAACTCAAAAAGAACTTAACCTCAGGCATAAGAGATGGCTTGAGCTTCTCAAGAACTATTACATTAATCTTCACTACCACCTAGGTAAAGCTAATATGGTTGCTGATGCTCTTAGTAAGTTGTCCATGGAGAGTTTAGCTCATATGTAAAAGGAGAAGCGAGAGTTGGTGAAGGATATTCACCGCTTGGCTAACTTTGTTATTCGTGTCTTAGAATCCAATAATGGTGGTGTGTTGGTACATGAAGTGGTGCGGTCATCTCTTGGTGCAGATATCAAGGAGAAGCAAATGCTAGATCCTATCTTGATGAAAATCAAGAGTGATGTATGTAGGAAAAAGGTGATGGTATTTGAGGTTAGTGGTGATGGTACTTTGCGGTACCAAGGGAGATTATGTATTTCCAACGTCGATGGTTTGTGTGAGAGGATTTTGGCTGAGGTACATGAATCATGCTAGGTTGTTTGTCCCGATTCAAAAAAATGTATGAAGTATGAAGTAATCAATATGGATTTTGTAACCAATCTTTCTCGGTCTCGAAATCAATTTGATTTGGTTTGGGTCATTGTAGATTGGACGACAAAGTCAACTCATATTTTTGCCAGTAGGACTAACTTTTTGGCTAAGGATTATGCGAGGTTGTACCTCCAAGAGATTGTAAAACTGCATGGGGTACCTGTTTCTATCATTTCTAATCATGGTATTCTATTTACATCTCACTTTTGGTAGCCATTTTAGAAAGGGTTGGGGACTAAGATTATTCTGAGTACTTCTTTTCACCCGCAGATGGATGGGCAAGCAGAGAGGACTAATAAGACATTGGATGATATACTTAATCCGTGATTGACTATGGTGGCTATTGGGTTAAGCATCTACCTCTTGTAGAGTTTGCTTATAGAAGTAACAATTATTCTAGCATTAGAATGGCTCCTTTTTAGGTATTCTATGGTAGAAGGTGTAGATATCCTATTGGGTGGTTCGAGCTTAGTGAGGAGGATATGTTTGGTACTAACTTGGTTAATCAGGCTATGTAGAAGGTGAAGGAGACTCAGGATACGCTTAAGGATGTCCAAAGTCTCCAAAAGTCCTATGCGGATGTAAGACGTAGGGACTTAGAGTTTGAGGTTGGGGATAGGTGTTCATAAAGGTGTCTCCCATGAAGGGAGTAATGCAGTTTAGTATAAAAGGGAAGCTCAATCCATAGTATGTTAGCCCTTATATGGTTTTGCGGAGGGTTGGTAATGTTGTGTATGAATTGGAGTTGCCTTCTAGGTTGAGCTCCATTCATCCGATATTCTATGTCTATATGCTGAGAAAGAATATAGGTGATTCTTTATCGGTTCTTTCTTTGGAAGGATTGGGTATCTCATATTTTCTATCTTATGAGGAGATCCCAGTTGAGATTTTGGATCGGCAAGTTCGTCAGTTATGGAACAAGGATGTGGCCTCGTTTAAGGTTCTATGAAAAACCACAAGGTGGAAGAGAATACTTGGGAAGCAAAAGAGGACATGAAGTCCAAGTATCTGCCTTTGTTTCTTCTCTGGATATTCGTGTGGAAGGTATGTGTTCTTGATCACATAATTTTTTTCTAACTTGGTAAAAGGAAAAGCTAATTTCCTTGCATCTTTGTTTTCTAGCTTAGTTAAAGGTTGGAATGGGTATGTTGGGGTGTAAATCATGCTTGTACTACCTTGTCCGTCATTCGGGGATGAATGATCTTAATGGGGAATACTAAAACACCCTGGGTTTTAACCATTAGAAAATTTCTCAGTTTTTGGCCTCTGGACATCATATGATTTAGGAAACTTCTCGTATGATAGAGTATAGTTTAGATGGTAACCAGATTGGGTTGGTTGGTTTCTATCAAAGGTACAATTGGATCATACTAGTCATACCTTAGGGTACTAATGGTAAGATGTCTATAGTATATTGCCTTAAGTTAAGTTTGGTGATTCTTTTCTTCCTAAGGTATGGTTTTATGATACTAGTCGTATGGTTGGGTACGGTTTTGCTTGGGTGGTCGTATGTTGGATAGTGTTGGGGTCCAAGGGGAGGCCTAGGGTACAATATAAGGGTACCACTCGTACCCTAGGGTACTATTAGGGTGGGGTGGTCATACTATCCTGCGGGGATTTTAGGAAGTTTAAGTTGGGAGTAATCTGGATATTTCACTCTTAACCTCTCAAGACTCCACAACTTATATCACTCTTGAGACATTATTTACACTAGTATTCTCAATCAAAAACACTTAATCCACTTAAATTCTCTTCAAGGGTCTTAGGTCAAGGAAGGCTATGGTTTCATCAATAGTATTAATTTGGGGTTTACAAGGGTGATTTTTCCACGTCATTTTCGTAATCTAAGGAATGTACTCCTCCCTCATTGGTAATTCCAACTAATGGCATGTTTTATGAATTATTTTCATGGCATAATTATTGTATGGTTTTGGGTTTTCAAATATATGTTGGGGTTTTTGGTTATAATGGTTGATTATGGTTTTCCTATGTCTTTTACTTATGGTTTTCATATTATAATGGTGGCTTGAACATTTGGTTACATAGGAATGGTTAATTGGTAGGTGGTTTTAACTTTTGAAGCTATATGCCCTTAACATGTTTTATGAAATGCCTATGAGAATGTTTTTGGTTAATTTTTTAGACTTTCATTGAACTATTGCATAGTATAACTTAGTAATGGAACCTTAAATGATATAAATGATTTAAATATTTTGGAATGGTTAAATGGTAAGGCCATGGTTTTGTTAAATGAACACTTGTGGGGTAAAAGGGAATCCCCTAAGCAACTAAATAATGTTATCTATAGGTACATGGAAATCCCTTATTCTTTAAAAGAATGGCTAAGGACATTGCTTGAAAGATATAGTTGGTATGACAATACAACTACTTATAGCAACAACAACAACAATAACAACATACCTAGTATATTCCCACCAGGTGGGGTCTGGGGGTGGGGGTGGGGGTAAGTGTATGCAGTCCATACCACTACCTCAAATATGAGATAGAGAGGCTATTTCCGATAGACCCCTAGCTCAAAATAGAACAATCTAAGATAAGGAACAATAATATTATGAATAGTAAAAGAAAAATATATAATAGGGATTATCAAACTCAATAGTACCATAAACAAGATATTCTAAGTAACATACCAAAATATACCATACCCTAAACTCAGACTAACCTTCTACCCTACTCTGCCTCCTCTACAACTTCTTATCCAGGGTTATTTACTTGGTAAGCTGGAGTTGCTCTATATCATGTCTAGTCACCTCCCACCAATATTTCTTTGGTCTACCTCTACTATGCATGAAACTATTCCTAGCCAACCTCTCACACCTTTGCACTGGGGCATCCATGCTCCTCCTTATCACATGAACAAACCATCTCAACCTCACTTCCCTCATCTTGGATTCTACTAAAACCATACCCACCTTATCCCGAATAGCCTCATTTCTAATCCTATCTTTCCTAGTATGCCCACACATCTACCTAAGCATTCTCATTTCTGCCACCTTCATTTTCTTGATGTGGTTCTTCTAAACAGGCCAACATTCTTCCCTATACAACAACGCCGGTCTAACCATAACTTTGCAGAACTTGCTTTTAAGTTTGAGAGGTACCTTTTTGTCATACAAGATTCTAGAGGCAAACCTTCATTTCATCCATCCTACCCCAATTCGATGAGTAACATCTTTGTGAATCTCTCTATTCTCCTAAATCATAGAGCCTAGATACTTAAAACTATCGCTCTTACTTATAGAATGAGTATCGAGCTTAACAACTACATCAAACTCATGAGACACCTTGCTGAACTTACACTCCAAATATTTTATTTTGGACCTACTCAACCTAAACCATTTAGACTCAAGAGTTTACCTGAAAACTTCCAATTTAGCATTTACTCCACTACGTGTCTCATCAATCAAGACTAAATTATCTGCAAAAATCAAACAATAAGGCACCTCACCTTGAATGTGCCGCATCAAAACATCCATCACCAAGGAAAAAAGAAACAGACTAAGATTCGAACCTTGATGTGACACCACTACTTATAGCCTTAGTTAATAATAAATGGAATGATGGTTTGGTTGTGTGGTAATGGTTTTAATTGGGCAATAATGGCGGGTTGTGATAGCTAACCATGAAGGTGTGAGTCTAATGGATGGACATTGGAAACTCATAAATGCCGACATGAGGATTGGTTGTGGCGACCATATATAATACTTATAGGGTACACGGTAATCCCCTAAGAACACTTGTACATATGTATCATGGAGAGCAAAGGGTACTTCGGAATCCCTTACTCTTACGGTATCTCTGGTTCATACGGCTAAATACATTAGGGCCTATTAAGTGGGTTACATTAGACCCATAATGCATGTGGGTAGTTCTAGGATGGTTAAGCTACATATACCTAGTTAATGGTTTTAAAGGCATACTAAACTCGGTTCCCTTTCCCAAGATAGAGTGTGTATATATATGTATGGTTATGAATGCATATGGTTGTTAACTTGGTTTTGAAGGGTTGAATTATTTTATCCTTATCTTGAGTATTTTCTAGCATTCACCTACTAACCCGTTTTCGGGCGGCTGTTCTCCATGCAATATAGAAACCAACCGTTCTACTTCTCCTGCTTAGTGATCAAATTTGGGATCAACTCGGTTGGCTTAAAGTGGTGATCTTCCATAATTTGAAAGGATCCATTTTATGTCATAGATGTATTTACTTATTTTTGTCATCTTATAGACTATGGTTTTGTCTTTGGTCGGGGGTATATCCTAATCAGATATTGTTTTACTTTGGGTTTGAGGCTTGGTGGGACTACTATGGGTTCGTATTGGTAGTGTCAGTATTGGTGTCAGCTTTAGCATTGGCATTGGTATTGAGGCTTATACGAGTGAACTAAATTTGAATTATGATTGTTCTATTTTGTTTGGCATTATATATATTTATATTTGGAACTTATTTGGTATAGGATTTATGAATTTGTTTATGGTATGGTTATTAATTGGGTTTTGGATGGTTAGACTTTTTTGGGTTAGTCACGTTCATGGACCTATCCTAGAGTTTGGAATTGTATAAAATGCTATATCGTTATATACTCAAAATTCATTCAACTTAGGGTATGCATATGGAGGTTGGGTTGGGTAATGGCAATGGTTACCATTCCTTTTTGGACTAGGGATTCCCATTATGACAAGACCCAGGTTGGGGTCATGTCATTTGGTTAGGTATTTATTATTTTAATTGGGCATTAAAGAGGGTTGACATAGCTAGCCATAAAGGTATGAGTTTGATGGACGAATACTGGAAACTCGTGTTTGCTGATAAAGATTCATCTTGATGACTAAGTGCTTGTGGGGTACAGGGGAATCCCCCAAGTGCAAACACATACATATGTATCATATAGGGTGAAGGGTATAAGGTAATCCCCGTCCACCTATGGTATCTCCGGTTTGTATGGCTAACGTGCATTGGGGCTCGTCCAGGGATAACAATGGACCCATATTGCTCGTGGGTAGGTTTATGATGGTAAAGCTACATAATCCAAGTAAAGGTTTTAAAGTTAATGCTAAGCACGGTTCCCTCTTCCAGCATCTTATACACACACACACACACATATATACTCGCATATGCATGGATATGAACATGTACATTAGTTTGATTTGGTTTTGAAATGATGGCATTAGTTTATCTTTATCCTTGAGCTACAAGCTAGCATTCACTGCGCTAACCATCTTAAGAGATATTTCCCCATGCGTTGTAAGAATCAACCATACTTTCGCTCCTTCTACATAGTGACTAGGAGATTCGGGGATAATTTTTGAGTCAGACTGAAGTGGTGACCTTCGATACTTTGAAAGGCCCTATTTCATGCTATGGATTTATTGTGTCTTTACTATTTCTTTTGGTTTTTCTTTTGGCTATGGTTTGGGGCATGTCCCGACTGGATATTCTTTGGTTTTAATTAGAGGCTTTGTTGGAATACTGTGGACATGAGTGGTTGTTTTGTTGTTAGTTTTTGGTTATAGACTTATCTTAATTTCTTTAAATCAATATTCTCTTATCTTATTATATGTTTTGAATTCATCTCACATAGGGTGTAGGGGGTCTACTATTTAGGTATTGGGGGTGATCTTCGATCCTGGTTGGCCTTGAGATACCCCACACGGAAGGGCCTTGGTTCGGGTTGTGTCAGCTATGTCTTGTGTGGTTAGGCATAGGGGGTGGTCTTTGATCCTCGGTATTCTTGATATACCTTTCACGAATAGGCCTAGTATAGATCATAAAAGAGTTAGTATGAGAGACAAGGTTTGGTGTCATTGGGTGTCCATAAATTCATGTCAAGATGAGTCTCTTTTATGGATGTATATCACGCCTTACTTATAAGGGAAATGCTACGAGTAATTTAGGAATGTTTTCCTTTCTTCTGATCTACTTTTGTGCTTTAGTGTCTAGGGTATTTAAATTTCTTGTAATTTTATTTTCTTTTTAGATCATGACTCCCAAAATACCCGATGCTTGTGAAAACTCCTCTTTTCTAGTTAAGGGTAATACGAACGGGCTCATCCTACTTAAAAAGTTCAAACTCGATCTAGGATCACTGCTTCTGATTGCCCTAGATGAGTTCCACTGGTTGCCACAGATCCTTCTCCTTCTGGTAACATTCTTGCTCGATCACATCTAGGAGATATTACCAATATTTAGTTCTACAATTCCATTCATATGTTAACCCAATTGGTGATATCTCAGTCACGCCAGTTGGGTCCTACCGGTGCTGCTATGACATTTTCTTTTGAGGCCACTAGGGTTGGCCAAGTTATGTGGATGAATCCTCTAACCATTACTGGCTCTAAGGTTGAGGAAGATCCTCAAGGGTTCATCGATGAGATGGAGAAGATTCCCCATGTGATGCATACTTCTGACTCTGAGGGTGTGTAATTTACTATTGACCAGTTGAAGGATGTAGAATATCAGTTATATGAGGAGTCCTACAAGTCTAGGGGTGATAAGGTAGAGTTGTCTTTATGGGAGGATTTCTCTGGTGATTTTCTCAATTGCTTCTTTCTTCAAGAGTTGAGGGAAGCGAAGGTTGAAGAGTTTGTGAATTTGAAGTAAGGCAATATGACTATGAAGAAGTATACTTTAAAGTTTCATCAACTATCCCGTTATGTCCCTAAGCTAGTATCTAATATGAGTTCAAAGATGAGGAAATTTTCTTTGGTCTTGTCTCAAGGCGTGGTATAGGAGTGTAAGACCACCTTGCTAAATAATGACATGGATATCTTTAGGTTTGTGGTGTATGCAACAAGTGAAGGATGAGATGAAAAAATATACAACTATTATGGAGAGGCAGAGTAAGGGATCCCTATTTTCTACGGCTAGTGCTCCTTATCTTTAGCCATCTGGTGATCATTATTTTTAGAGAAACAGTGGATTTAAGGCATAGGGTGCCCAATCTCAGGCCAGTGGGGCTCAGTCAGCTCCATCCCATCCTCCTTGTAGATTATGTGGGCAGTTGAACCATGGCTTTTATGACTAAGGGAGAAATAAGTGTTTTAGGTGCTACGAGCTTGGCCACTTTCAGAGGAACTATCAATCATGCGATATTGATACAGGGTCAATTAAGGTCTCAATTATTTCTTCTTCTTCTCTCGCATTGATGGGTTCTTCTTCTGGCTCAAATATTGGTCGGAACCATCTATATGCCCTAGCCACTCGTTTGGATTTTGAGGCATCTTATGATGTTGTTATTGGTATGCTAAAACATTTCTCTTGTGATCTATATTTCCCACTTAATATCGATTCCATCCTCTCTTATGTGACATCGTATGTGGCTATTCATTTTTCTTTTATCTTTAGCATATTCTGAATCCTTTTCCTATGTCTACCCTAGTGGGTGAATTTATTATGGCTAAAAAAGTCTACAAGAGTTGTGTAGTGTCGGTCTGTGGTAGAGAAATATTGGTGGACCTGATAGAGTTGGACATGTTTACTATTGATGTGATTTTTGGGATGGATTGGTTGCATTCGTGCTATACGTCTCTTGATTGTCGGGCTCAAAAGGTCAGTTTCCAATTGCCAAATGACCCGGTGATGGAGTGGGAAGATAGTTCCCTAGTGCCTAAAGAAAGTTTCAGAGCTTTTTGTGTATAGCTGGTTATTATATAAGGTTTTTGGAAAGTTTCTTTTCTATTGCTACCTCATTGACTAAGTTGACTTAGTAGAAGGTGAAGTATATATGGTCTTATGCTTGTGAGGGTAGTTTTGAGAAGTTGAATTGTTTTGACCCTACCCGAGGGTATCGATGGTTTTGTTGTTTATTGTGATACATCTCAGGTGGTACAGGTTTGTGTGTTGATGCGACATGGTAAGTTGGTTTCATATTCTTCAAGGCAATTGAAGGTACACGAGAAAAACTATCTGACTCATGATTTGGAATAGTTGGTTGTGGTCTTTGCTTTGAAGATTTGGCACCACTAATTGTATGGGGTTCATGTTCACATCTTCTCAGACCATAAGATTTCCAGTATGTATTCACTCAGAAGGAGTTGAATCTCATGCAAAGGATATGGCATAAGTTTCTCAAGGACCATTACATGAGTCTTCACTATTATCCAAGTAAAGCTAATGTGGTTGTTGATGCTCTTAGCAGGTGATATGGTTCATCAGAAGGTGATGGCTTTTGAGATTTGTTGTGATGGTATCTTGAGGTATCAAGGTAGATTGTGTGTTCCCGATGTTGATGGTCTATGAGAAAAGATCTTACCTGAAGCTTACGAGTGGAGGTACACCGTCCATCCCAGTTCTCCAAAGATGTACTATGACTTGAAAGAAATCTATTGGTGGAATAACATGAAGAAAGATATTGCAGATTTTGTGGCAAGGTGTATGATTTGTCATCTAGTGAAGGTGGACCAATTGTGTCTTGGTGGTTTGTCTTAGGAGATTGAGTTTCTTGTGTGGAAATAGGACGTGATTAATATGGATTTCTTTATCGGTCTTTCGCAATCTTTACACCAGTTTGATTCTATTTGGGTCATCGTGGATAGGATGACTAAGTCCACTCACTTCTTGCCAGTGAAGACTAATTATTCGGCAGAGGATTACGCTAAGATTTTCATTGAGTAGATTATGAAGTTGCATGATGCTCCAGCTTCCATTATATCTGATTGAGGTACTCAGTTCACATATCACTTTTGGCGTTCCATTTAGAGAGGTTTAGGGACTAAGATGAACCTTAACATCACTTTCCACCCTTAGACGGATAGACAAGTGGAGTGAATGATTCAGACTTTGGTGGATATGATAAGGTCATGTATGATAGATTTTGGTGGTAGTTGGGTCATCCATTTTCCACTCACTTAGTTTGTGTATAATATTGGCTATCACTCGAGTATTTGGATGGCTCCCTTCGAAACTTTATTTGGCAGGAGGTGTAGGTCCCCTATTGGGTGGTTTAAGGTTGGTGATAATAAGTTATATGGTCCCGACTTCGTTCACCAAGATATAGAGAAGGTGAAGGTGATTTAGGATATACTTAAGGCCACCAAAAGTCGCCAGAAGTCCTACATGGATGTAAGGAGAAAGGACTTGGAGTTTGAGGTTGATGATTTGGTGTTTCTTAAAGGTGTCTCCCATGAAGGGAGTGATGCAGTTTGGAAAGAAGAGGAAGCTCAATCCTCATTATATTGGTCCATACCGTATTTTGAGGTGAGTAGGAAATTTTGCTTATGAGTAGGAATTGCCATCAAGTTTGGACTCTATTCATCTAGTCTTCCATGTGTCAATGTTGATGAAATGTGTGGGCGATACTTCTTTCGTTGTTCCTTTGGAAAGTCTAGGTCTCTCAGATTCTTTGTCTTATGAGGAGGTCCCGATTGAAATTTTGGATCGACCAGTCCACTGGTTGTGAGCGAAGGATGTAGCTTCAGTTTAGGTTCTATGAAGGAACCATAAGCTTGAATAAGCTACTTGGGAAGCCGAAGAGGACATGAAGTCCAAATATCCATTCTTATTTGTCGCTTCGGATAATCGTGTAGGAGGTATGTGTAATTCTTAACATCTTTATTTTCTGACTTTGTTAATGGGAATTGTGATTACTTTGATATCTCTATAATCTATCTTTGTTAAAGGCAAGCGTGGTTTTGTTTGGAGTCAAATTGTGCTAATAAATGCCTTGTCCTATCATTAGAGGATAAATGATCCTAAGGAGAGGATTATGCAACACCCCGTATTCTTGGTACTTGAAAATATCTAAAATTTTATCCTCACTGACCAAACTACGACTCCCCTTACGAGTTGTAGGGAATCTTGATAAGTCTTAGTTACTTAATCGTACCTTGATCAGTATGTGTGGCTACTTTTCCTATCTTGATTACTATTGGCTTCCAACAAGTTGTAAAGACTTTATGTGAGTCGCATAGCACAAATTATAGGGTGACCAGGGTGTAGCCTAATGAATCTGTCTTGGATACGATTTAGACCCTATGAGTCGCAGGGTCATGATATGAGTCGTATAATGTGGGTCATAGGTTCAACAACATGTGTTCCCTATGACACTGTCTTGACTACGACTCATGGTAACGAGTCGTAAATTATCTTAACGAGTAGTCATGAGACTCATAACGACTAGTGACAATTTTTTAGCTTTTAAACTGAGGTAACTTTGGACATTTCCCTGTTTACCCACTTAATGTTCACGACCATAAAACACCTTTGTGACATTATTTTCAACACTTTAGCAATCAGAGCTCTCTCTCAAACTCTCAAAAATCACTAAAGTTGGGATAATTAGGGTTTCTAGGAAGTAGGTCATCAAGGGCTCAAGGGTTGAATTCTCTCTACAAATCTTGGTATTTAAGACATGTTACTCTCCCCCAATTATTACTTTATCAAAAACATGAATTTAATTTTCTTTAATTGGATGGTTTTAGAATGTGGGTTTTGTTGTGGTTGAGGGCTTTGACATGGCTGATTCTTAAATTGTTTTACCATGATTCATTATGAATTATTTATGCTTTATTAAGGGGTGCATGCATATGGTGGGGTGCATACATATGGTGGATAAACTAAGGGGTCATGGATTTCCCAAAATTGATCCTTTGAAAGTGAAATTGGTTTTGGATAATATTTTTACCTCAACCCACTTATGTAAATGTCTTTGAATTGTAAATTTATCACTTGGTTTGGCTTACTCACCTATGTTATTACATTTCATAAATGGTTAAACTTTGAACATGGCTTTTAAAGGCCTTATTGGCTATGAATTGATTTAATGAACAAAGGGGATCGAGGTATTCGCCCCTCAGTTAATATGATTACTATGGCATAGAGATAAGCTTGGAAGTATTAGGGTATTACGATAACCATGGTGTGCCCTAATGGTTGGTTTTGTAGGTAATGAATGTTTTATGTGAAACTTGATTTAAATTGGTCTTCATGGGTTTTATATAGTGAAGCTGTGAAGGTGTGGGTCTTGGATGACTTATACTGGAAACTCATGTTTGCTAACATAAGGTTTTGTCTTGATGACCGTGTGCATGGGTAACACTTAATATATATTTGGGAAGGCTAGTTGCTTGATGGCTTTATCTTTCCCTTAGATTTTCTCTGGTACATTCGACTGACACGCACTAGGGACCTTTCAGCAGTGACGCAACCCGACTAAGGTCCTTGTCATAATAGGCATCCCAAGTACGACCTGGATCGGATCACCCCCGTTACACAACCCAAGCTCCAGACGGCTGCCCTGAGTTGGATGAATTTCGAGCATGTATTAATATAGTGTAACACCTTACATGAATACTCTGGGATAGGATCACAACCATGACCGACCCAACCGAGTCTAATCATCCTATACCAACAATACAACTATGCCAAACCATGACCAAATAAGCTCCAAATCTTAATATAATTAATCCCAAAATGAAATAGGATGGAACAACTAATAATATTGTCCAATGATGTTAGCCCTTTAGCTTATTCCAATGCCAATACCGATACCAATATCGATCCCACCCATTCCAACCCATAGAAGTACTACAAACCCTCTAACCAAAAGAGTAGTAAAAACTTGGTTGGGATATTCCCCCAACTATAGCAAAAACCAATATCTAGAAATAAACCAAAATGTCTAGAAATATTCCTAACATAAAATAGAGCCTTCCGAAAGGATGGAAGCTCACCACTTCAGTACAAATGTTGTCCCCCAGTCAATCACTATGTAGGAAGAGTAGAACGGTCGGTTCCTGCATAGCATAGGTATACAACCGCTAGTAGACGAGTTAGTAAGTGACCGCTGTCACGAACTTAGGATAAGGAAAAAATAATTCCATTTATAAAACCAAATAAAACCATCCATATGCATAAAACCACGCATATATATATATTACCATTCCAGGAGAAGGGACTGAGTTTTACATGAGCTATATGAGTTCAACTCCACCTGGTGAAAGGGCCCCAGTACATGTAGCCGCACGACCAGGGAAGAAAACCTTGGATGACTAGTACATCTCTCAAAATATAGTGTGCACATGGTCACCAAGACCAACCTCACATCGACAAAAATGAGTTTCCAGTTCTGGTCCCCCCGGGATCTCCTCCTTCCACGGCTTTGCTACATATCCTGCCATTATTGCCTAGTTAAAACTAATTTCCAAATAAGCAAACCATTATCCATTTATTAACCAAGACCATTAATATTGAACTCATCATACCAATCCTTACTTGCAAGTATTATTTATAGCCAACCACATTGAGGTTTAAGGGGACTTTCAAGTGCCCTTCCATTTACCATATTAAACCACTTGGGGGATTCCATGTACCCCACTAGCATAACTATTTAGCCAGTTACCTTACCAGACCATTTAAACTATGCATAATTCCTTGACCAAGTTTTAAAACAAGCAAAAGTTTCATTAAAAGTACTCAATGAAATGAACATATAGTTATAAGTATTTTGTCAAACATATTGGCGGCATAATATGACCAAAACCAATTACAATTACCATAAAACCATTCCTATGCAATCCAATTATCCAAAACCACCATTACTGTATATAAAACCATAATTAGAACCATAAGAAACAATAACCAACCATTTAATATCAAAACCCCCAATTCATTTTTGAAAAACTAAATCATACAATCAATAAAATCATGAAAACATCAATAAAAATCATGTGTTTAGATAAAATTAACAATAAGGGAAGAGAACTTGCCTTAAACCAAGATGATGATGCAAAAAAATCACCAAGACAAGCCCCATATCAATCCTCTAGTTGAAACCCTAGTTTTCCTTGGCCAAAAGCTTTTGAGAGAATTATGGAGTGTTTAGAAGAGTTTCTAGGTGTGAATGAATGGAATAATAGAGTAAATAACCTCCCAAGTAGGTTAGAAGTCATGGGACCTTATTATCATAAGTGGGTAATGTCCAAAATAGCCCCACTAAAGTTGCAGTAAAATCCCATCACAGGGGTACGACTAACCCACACGAGTCGTACCCTTCCAATATAAGTGGTACCGTTCACTCGTACCCTAATCTCAACATTTGGTTCAAACACTGTGTAACATATGACTCATCTAACAAAGTCTTATCCAAAGCTACAATCCTTACCCTTCATCCGTACCCTTGGCAGTTTAAACCCAAGAAAGATTTAGACATTGTCCACCATACGAGTCCAGGAAATGACTCGTACTCTGGCTTATGGTTCATGGCGAGCCACTCGTACTCAAATTCAACCTAAGTAACCAAGTATAGAATTATGGTAAAGAGCCAAATAATCTGTAACCACCAATACAACTCGTAGCCATAAGTTGTATCCATTCCAGTAACCAAAATCCATCCTATCAACCAACATTGGTCAACATACGACTAGACCTTACCATCTTTACCCCAACATATGGTTCGTACCCATGAGTCGTATTAGGTCCAGAATTTTGTAGTCTCCCTCACTAGGAACATTCCTCCCCGAATGACATACAAGGTAGGGGTAACCACGCGCACGAGTCAATTGAATTATCAAATATATCCCCAATCTTTAACAAGGTTTGAAAACAAAGAGGAAAATATATAAATCTTTCCTTTAGGAAACTCAAAAAATAAAGGTGTGTTGAAGACACATACCTTCCGCATGAATCCCAGGAGCAGAAAAAATATGGATATTTAGACGTCATGTCCTCATCCGCTTCCCATGTAGCTTCTTTCATCTTATGGTTCCACCACAGAACCTTAATCGAAGCCACATCTTTGGTTCGCAACTGATGAACCTGCCTATCCAAGATCTCAAACAGGACCTCTAATAAGACAAAAAATCCATGAGACCCAATCTTTCTAAACGAAAAACCAAAGAAGGATCATCAATACACTTCCTCAACATGGAAATGTGAAAGAACAGATGAACCAAGCTTAATCTAGAAGGCAACTCCAGCTTATAATCAATATTACCAACTCTTCGCAATATCTCATAAGGAACAACATACTGGGGACTGAGCTTCCCCTTTTTGCCAAACCGCACTACTCCCTTCATGGGAGATACCTTGAGAAAAACCTTATCTCCAACCTCAAAATCCAATTCTCTATGCCTAACATCTGAATAGGACTTTTGGGGACATTGGGTAGCCTTAAGCCTCTCCCGAATCACCTTCACCTTCTCCATAGCCTGGTAAACCAAGTTAGGACAAAAAATGTCCACCTCACCAAGCTCAAACCAACCAATAGGAGACCTACATCTCCTAACATAAAATGCCTCAAAAGGGGCCATACCAATACTAGAATGGTAGCTATTGTTGTAAGAAAACTCCACCAAAGATAGATGATCAACCTAACTGCAACCATAATCAATCACACAAGCCCGAAGTATATCTTTTAATGTTTGAAAAGTTCTCTTCGCTTGCCCATCCATCTGCAGGTGGAAAGCAGTAATCAGACGAACCTTAGTTCCCATCCCTTTCTAAAAAGATTTCTAGAAGTGAGACGTAAACTGTGTGCCACAATTAAAAATAATTAAAATAGGAACCTCATGCAGCTTCAAAATTTTCTGAAGATACAACTTCGCATAATCCTCCACCGAGAAGGTAGTTTGCACTAGTAAAAAGTGCACAGAATTAATCATCCTATCTACAATAACCCAAACTGAATCATATTAATTCTGAGACCGAGGAAGTCTAGTAACGAAATCCATATTGATCACTTCCCACTTCTACTCGGGAAAATCTATTTATTGATACAACACTCCTAGCCTCATATGCTCAAACTTAACATATTGACACACCATACACTTTGCCACGAAATCAGCCAAATCTCTCTTTATGCCATTCCACCTATAGATCTCCTTGAGATCTTGATATATCTTAGTCGAGCCAGATGAATAATGTAGCATGACTCATGCGCCTCTTTCAAAATCCTTTGTAGCACACCGTCGACATCAGGAACACAAAACCTCCCTTGGTACCGTAAAGTACCGTCACCACTAATCCCAAACATCACTACCTTTTTCCCACCAATGGTACTCTTGAATTTCATCAAGTTAGGATTTAGCACTTGCTTCCCCTCAATCATTACACTAAGAGGTGATCGAACCCCTTCTTACACCACCACACCACCATTCTTGGAGTCTAAGAGGCAAACTTAAAGATTAGCCAAGAGGTGAATATCCTTTACCAATTGCTGTTTCCCTTCCTTCATATATGCCAAACTGCCCATAGATAACCTGCTAAGAGCATCCGCAACCATGTTAGCCTTACCTGGGTGGTAGCAAAAACTTATGTCATAGTCCTTGAGAAGCTTACACCATCTCCTCTGCCTGAGATTAAGCTCTTTCTGGGTGACCACATACTTTAGACTCTTATGATTAGAAAAGATATCCATATGAATACCATAAAAATAATGCCGCCATATTTTAAAAGCAACCACAATCGCCAACAGCTCCAAATCATGAGTATGATAATCCTTTCATGCACTTTCAACTGTCTGAAAGCATAGGCAATCACCTTCCCATGCTGAACTAAAACATAACCAAGCTCTACCCGAGATGCATCATAATAAACCACGAACCCATCATTGCCTTCTGCAAAGTCAAAATTAGAGTCGAAGCTAACTTATCCTTTAACTTCTCAAAACTCCCTTCACAAGCATCTGACCAAGAAATCTTGACCTTCTTTGAGTTAACTTAGTCAAAGGAGCAGCTATCGATGAAAAGCTTTCCACAAACCACCTATAATATCCGGCTAAACCCAAAAAGCTCCGAATGTCAGATAGAGTCATAGGTCTAGGCCACCTCTTCACTAAAACAACCCTTTGTAGATCCATAATGATCCCCTCACTAGAAATAATGACCCAAGAAAGTTACAACAGTCAACTAAAACTCACACTTGGAGAACTTGGCATAGAACTGCTATTCCTTTAAGGTTTGTAACACCACACGAAGGTGATTAGCCTGATCCATCTTACTCTTCGAATAAACTAGAATGTCATTAATAAACATAATAACGAAGAGATCCAAGTACTAATGACAAACTCTATTCATCAGATCCATAAATTCCACCAGAGCATTAGTTAACCCAAAAGATGTTTTCTAAAACTCAAAGTTCCTATACCAACTACAAAAATCCCTCTTCGGTATATCCAGCTCCCTAATCTTTAGCTGATGGTACCCAGACTAAAAATCTTTCTTTGAAAAGAACTTGGCACCTTGAAACTGGTCAAATAGATAATATGTCCTTGGAAGAGGATACTTATTCTAAACTATCACCTTGTTCAACTACCTATAGTCAATACATATCCGAAGGGAACAATCTTTCTTGCACACAAAAAAACTAGTTCACTACATGGGGATACACTAGGATGAATAAATCCTTTATCCAGAAGATCTTTAAGTTTCTCCTTGAGTTTCCTTAACTCAGCCGAAGTCATTCTATATGAAGGATTAGAAATTTGATGAGTGTTCAAAAGCAAGTCAATACCAAACTCTATTTCCCTATCCGGAAGAACACCAGGAAGATCATTCAGAAAGATCTTTGGAAACTCATTAACCACTGGAACTGATTAGAAAAAGGGACCTTTCGAGTAAGAATCTTTAATCCAGACCATGTGATAAAGAAAACCTTTAGAGATTAACCTCTGAGCTTTAAGATAAGAAATAAATCTCCCCCTAGGAGATAAATAACTACCCTCCCATTCTATAACCGGCTTACTAGGGAACCCAAGGATAACCCTATGGATCTGAAAATCCAAGGATGCGTAACAAGAATGCAACCAATCCATACCCATAATGACATCAAAATCCACCATACCTAACTCAAATAGATCCACTAAGGTATGCATGCCACCAACAGATACCACATACCCCTTATAGACTCACATAGCAATAACTAAGTCACCTACTAGGGTAGAAATAGAAAAAGTATTTGAGATAACTTCCAGATCAAAACCAAAAGATACAACCACATAAGGGGTTACATAGAAGAGAGTAGACCCCAGATCAAGCACATAATAAACATCATGAGAGAAAATTTATAATGTACTAGTATTGATATCATATGATACCTTGGATTCTTCTCGAGGCGCCAAAGCATAAAACCATTATGACCAACATCAGAACCAGGAGCAGTACCAGAAGTAGATGCAATACTACAAGGTGTAGGAGCAGAAGATGAAGCCACAGAAATCTTATTCATCTCCGTAGAAACCTTATTAATTGGATAATCCTTGAGACGATGTCCAGCCTAGCCAAACTTGAAGAATTTGTCCCTTCTTTCATCATAATAAGAACGATGAGGATGACCATAGAACCTATAAGAAAGGCATGAAGAAACTAACTGACCTCCGCTTGCCTGAGATTGGCCATTCTATACCCAGAAATTGTCACCACCAAAATAACGTCTGTCACCTAAATGATAACGAACACTAGCAGAAGGGTATTAACCATAACTCCCCCACTTATTTTTCTACCATTTGCCACCATCCTAACCATCCTGAGACTGAGCACCTCCCTGGTCATAAAACCTGCTCCTCGTACGCTGTCTATCCCTAAACTTTATCTGTTTCCTTTTTTCATTCTCCACTTATTGCATATGAATAGTCGATCGAGAGATGTCCATATCTTTAATAAATAAGGCAGTCTTGCTCTCCAAAATCAGATCCTGATTTAACCTAGAGGCAAATTTCCTTATTTTTACCCGCATGTCAGCCACTAAATCAAGAGCATACCTTGACAAATTGGTGAAACTTCAAGGAATATTCCTTGACAGACATCTTACCCTGCTTTAGGTTCACAAACTCCTCCATTTTTCTTTCCCTCAACTCTTGGGGAAAGAATTGATCTATGAAGGACTTAGAAAAAGTATCCCACAAGACTGATTCTTCCACATCACCCTTATCCCTAGCCTACTCTTCTTACCACTGATATGCAACCTCTTTGAGCTGATAAGTTGTAAAGTTTACCCCTTCTACATTAGTAGCCTGCATCACCTAAAATATATTCTCTATTTTATCCAAGAAGCCCAGTGGATCCTCCTCCACTTTTACTCCAGAAAAAGCATGAGGACTCATCTTCATAAATTTGCCAACCTTTGTGGCCTTAGCAGACAAAGCACTAGTCTTACCCTACTCAGCCTGAGTAGTAACTATTTGAGCAATAATATCAATAGACTAATGGAATTCTGCATTAGCCACCTCTCCTTGAGGAGGACTAGTAGTAATTGGTGGAATGCCAGAACTATAAGGGATAAGATCATGAGATTTAACATGAACCCCTAAAGTAGGATGCACCTCTTCAGCATTATCCCCAGATGGGATAGAAGAATTTCCTTGAGTTTCAAATCTATGAGACATGATTTGAAAGTCCAACAAAGAAGGATTAGAGAAGATTTCAAGACAGAGACTCCAAACTTGAAAATAGAATACCAAGAAATTAAAATATTCCTAAATGCCTTATAGCCTCTCTCTTATGAGTGTGGCGCGCTATACAACCATAAAAGAAACTCAACTTGATACAGCTTTGTGGACTCCCAATTGACCATGAACCTAGGCTCTGATACCAACTCGAAACTATCCAACTGAGGGCCTTATCATAATAAACATCATAAGTTTGACCAATACTGGAGACCACCCCTATTACCCAGACCCAAACTCTAGCCTTCTGCCCTGAGTTTGCTAAATTTTAAGCATGTAACAAGATAGTGTAACAGGTCATATGATGACTCTGGTATAGAATCACAAACATGACTGACCCAACCAAGTCCAACCATCCCATACAAAAAATCCAACCATGCTAAACCATACCAAGGGACATAACCAAATAAGTTCTAAATTATAATATACTTAATCCCAAAATAAAATAGGATGGAACAACCAATAATATCATTTAATGATGTCAGGTATTCAGCTTATTCCAATGCCTAGGTCATCACCAATAACGATCTCGCCCATTCCAACTCATAGAAGTACCACAAATCATCTAACAAAAAGAGTAGTTTTTAGTTGGGACATGCCCTCAACCATAGCCAAAACCAATATCCAAAAATAAACCACTTTAGTCCAAATGCTATCCCTGAGTTAATCACTATGTAGGAGGAGTAGAATGGCTGGTTCCTACATAAAGTGGGTATACAACCACCAATAGATGGGTTAGCGAGGAACTACTAGCATGAATTCTTGATAAGAATAAAATAATACCATTTATAAAATCAAGTAAAACCATCCATATGCATACAACCATGCATATATATATATATATAAAATATATAACCATGCCGGGAAAGGGGATCGAGTTTAGTATGCCTTTAAAACCTTTACTTGGGTTGTGTAGCTTTGCCATCCTAAACCATCCATGGACTATGTAGGTTCAATTCCCCTTGCTAAAAGGTCTCCAATGTATATAGCCGCATGACTAGGAAAGAAAACTTGTGATGACTTGTAAATTCCTCGAAATATTGTATGACATTGTGAACACAGTTCCCAAAACCAACCTCATATCAACAAATAATTATTTACCATTTTGGTCCCCCTAGGACCTCCACCTTCCATGGATTTAATACACATCCCACCATTATTACCCAGTTAAAACCAATTTTTAAATAACCAAACCATTATCCATTTATTAACCAGCCCTTCAACAATATCGTCCAATAATTGTCATACCAACCCTTACTTGTAAGTATTATCCATAGCCAACCACATAGAGGTTTAAGGAAATATTCAAGTGCCCTTCTATTTACAATATTAAACCACTTGGGGGATTCCGTATACTCCAGAAGCATAACCATTTACTCAGTTACCTTTTCAAATCATTTAAACTATGCATAATTTCTTGACCAAGTTTTAAAACAAGAAAGAGTTCCATTAAAAGTAGTCAATGCAATGCACATATCTTTATAAGCATTTTGTCAAACACATTGGTGGCGTAATATGACCAAAATCAATTCCAATTACCATTACACCATTCCTATGTAATCCAATTATCCAAAACAACCATTAATGCTTATAAAAGAATAATTAAAACCATGGTAAACCATAACGACCATTTAATATCAAAATGCCCAATTCATATTTGAAAACCAAAATCATCGAATTAATAAAATTGTGAGAACATTCATGGAAACCATGCCTTTAGATAAAATTAACAATAAGGTAAGAGAACATGCCTTAAGCCAAGATATTGCTGAAAAAATATCACCAAGACAAGCCCCAAATCAATCCTCTAGTTGGAACCGTAGATTTCCTTGCCCTAAAACTTTTGAGAGAATTATGAAGTGTTTAGAAGAGTTTCTAAGTATTAATGAATAGAATAATAGGGTAAATAACCTCCCAAGTAGGTTAGAAGTCATGGGACCTTATTAGGATAAGTGGGGAAATGTTCATAATTCCCCTACTTATGTTGCACAAAAATCCCACCATAGGGGCATGACTGACCCACATGAGTCGTACCTTTCCAATACGATTCGTACCCTCCACTTGTACCCTAGCCTTAACTTTTAGATCAAATACTGTCTAGTATACGACTCATCTAACTAAGGTGTATCCAAAGCATACTATCCCTACCCTTCATCCGTACCTTTGGAAGATTAAACCCAACATAGATTTAAACACTGTCCACCATATGCGTCCTGGGTATGACTCGTACCCTAGCTTACAGCTCACGGTAAGCCACTCGTACACAAATCCAACCTAAGTAACAAATTATAAGATTATGTTAAGGATCCAACCTAAGATTTGTTGCTCTGATATAAAGTTTCATACTTTGAGACAAGCCTTAGTTGTAACATGGTGTTTAGAGTCACGAGTGACCCCAAGCTAACCCATGGACTAACATAACAATGAGAATGCTATATTAAACTGAATAACATTGTGTGGAAGATAAAGTATAAAGATATATAAAAAATCAAAACCGAATGTCAATGTTAAATATCAAAATGGAAATCACTGAACATAACATAAAATAGAACATCTATTGCCTCTATAAAATCCTATACTAATATTATTTGATGGTACAATCCTCAATCTAAGATTAACTATCTAAAACTAACATGAAGATAGAACAAAATATGGATACCAGTTCTCAAATAATGATGACTCACCGAACCATAGTTGCTGAAGTAATGCTTAATCAAGTTAGCCACAATAAGGATGCTGAATGTTTGAACCAGTAATATAAGATGGTATAGTGCAAATAAGTATGGATTTAGTACTTTGAATGTACCAAGCATAAGGGATATTTAATGTACTATATAAACTAAATATGCTAAAGATGATAGGTAAGTAGACAATAGAGTTGAGATATGTAAACAGATGCAATGACCAAGTAATAACCATGTAACTATAAAATGGTCTATATAAACTAAACATAAGATCATATGAGGTTTGATTCTGAACTATGAGAGGTTTTAGCATCCTACATAGACCATATGAGCAACATGGAGTCCAACCTATAACCCAAGTTGGAGAGGTGTTCTATAACTTGTGAAGGGTACGAGCCATAATTGGTGTAAATTCACTCATGAGCCCATTAATGGTAAGGGAAACACTCTCAATTGGGGAGGACCCATTTAACATATGGTGGCACGTAGTTTGGGGCTTGGGTTATCTGAACCTGTGTCCTCTTGGTGTAAAGTACTACTCCCAACTAGAAGTAAATTGATATACTGAAATGCTCAACAGTGGTGATGGTCTAAAACTCAAAGGTAAATGTGTTATCTAAAGGCATTTTAAATCATAAAAACTAAAACAATGAGCATTAAATATAAAATTCATGATATCTTAGGTCATCGGGTTTTCATAACCCACCATCTTAGAAGAGTGCAACTACCAATGACAATTTCGTGAACTGAACATAATAAGGAGTTTCATATTTAAGCCCAAAAATGAAGAATTTATCAATGTAATGAGAATTCATAGTAATGAGTATGTAAATATGGTCAAAGTTATGGGAAACATATATTCATGGTTTTCTCCAACAAGAAGCAAAAATCTAATGAAATTCACACTTTCTATAGAAACCATAAGCTTGAAGGGTAAATTACACCATTATTTTGATATACTTTAGGACTCAATGGGTGAAAAGAAACCCAATGATAAAATAACACATACCTGGAGATGAAATTTTTATCAAAACACTTAAATTTGGAGTTTGAAGAAGATGAACCCTAATTATGCCTTGGAGAAGACAAATTATCTCTTTTTTTATCCTCCCTAAGTGTTGACTTAATTTTTAGTAATGAGAGGCTTATGGTAATATTAAACTTAATAGTTAGCCTTGAAATAACTTAAATGACATATTTTATAGGTTTAAATAGTGGAAACATACTAGAATTAATCTTATGAGACGTAACTGAAAAAGCTGTTAAATGCAATATACGAACCGTCTAATGATCGTGGGATCACCTATAATTGTGGGTGGCTATCATGGTTGAGTGGCTGATTTGAGGCTTTTTGTACTTCATCAAACAATCCTTGGTACAACTCATAGGACCAATCCATAATCATACCTTGGTTAATAGGTTGGTAGTCCAAGTGGAATAAAATTTAGGAGCTAAGATCAAGCCAAAGATCGTGGTTTCTTTACAAAATCGTGGTACCCTTTAGTGGTTGGGAGGTATATTTTCCAGCTCTAAGATTTTTGTCCTTTTTTATGTAGATGAGACCATTGTACAGTCACAGTTTCTAACTAGGACTGTTGTTTTTGTTTGTACCATCATATTGCTGGATAATGCTACACTAAAATGGCCATAATGCTTAGCTTCGGAATTGAATTAACCGGAAACATGATATGTTGGAAAGAAGAGTCAAATACATTTCATTTGGTAGAGCTCAAAATCATTTCATAATCAGGTAGTTATGCTCATTCTAAATTTACTATAAAAGAATTCTTAATAAGAAATTAATCATTAAGGAATGTTTCAACTTAGTTATGAGCTAGGAGTTACTTGGATTCTTAATGTATGTCTAATAACTTCTCATACTACCAAATCATGAAGTTTTATTCTACAAGTACTTAAAGAATGGTTCTAATCTTTGCTTAAATTTTTAGGGTGTTATAGTTTTCCCAAAAGTTTGAGGTAAACTGTGTACCTCTATTTTATACTATAGAAATAGGCACCCCGTGAAGTCTTACAATCCATTTCACATATATCATAGATAATTTGGCTACATTATAGTCTACCCTTATTGAATTGGGTGTGTAGACTTGGTCAATAGATCAATGGTTACCCAAATAGAGTATCATTTCCTTAGGGTATTAGAAAGACCCATAATAAATTCTATAGTTATTCTTTGCCACTTCCATTCTAGAATGTGCACCCTCTAAAAAGTGACACCAAATTTCCGATAATCATGCTTAGCTTGTTGACAATTTTGATATAATGGTCACAAAATCTACAATGTCTCACTTTATTCGTCATTGCCAATATGCTGCCTCAAGTCTCCATACATTTTGCTTACAGATGTTTATATTACTTAGAATTGTGAGCCTCTATAAGGATGATGGGAATCATGTTGCCCAAATGAGGAAGACACACATTCTCCCAAATCTTAACACTCTCTCTTATCCTCAAACTGCCTTTCTTAATCTTCTCAAGGAAGGTGTACTTAGACTCAAATGGGCTAACAATCCTCTCTTATTGTAAACTTTCAACCTAATAAAACCATTAGTTAGAGCTTGTACCTCTCTAATCATCTAGTGTCATGATACCTCCAACCATGCCAAACTTCCTATGCTTGCCGGTTTCCGACTTAATGCATCTTTCACTGCATTGGCCTGACCAAGATGATACATAATTAAAATATAATAATATTTGATCTAGTCCATCCACCTTCACTTTCTTAAATTCAAATGTTATTGAGTAAATACATTTGAGTAAACACATCTAGTAAATTGTGGTGGTCCATGAACACCTCACACTTTAGCCTATAGAGATAATGTCTCCATATCTTGAAAGAAAACACCTTCATTACCAATTCCAAATTGTGAGTGTGGTAGATTTTCTTGTACAACTGCAGCTACCTCAAAGCATAATAAATTACATTCTGAACCTGTATTAAAGCAACACCTAAAATTGACCGTGAAACATCACAATATATAATGAAATCCTTACATTCAATAGTCAAAAGAATAGGAGATAAAGTTAACAAGGTATTAATATTTTGAAAACTCTCATCACATTCATCAATCCATACAATAGTACCACTTTTGTTATTCATGCGAGTAATATACAAAGCTAGTGTCAAACCCTTTTGCAAGCAAATGATAATATCTAGAAAACCCTTTTAAACTACAAACCTTTGTCATATTTGTCAGTTTAGCCCAGTTCTTAACCACTTCAACCTTTTGCTGGTCTATCACAACCCTATTTTTAGATACTATATGACCAAAAAGGACGCTTAAGACAACTAGAATTCATACTTTGAATACTTATCATAAAGTAATTTCTCCTTAAGAAACCTAATAATATAAGCAAGTGAACTTTATGCTCTTTCTTACTCTTAGAGTAAACCAATATATCATCTATGACGACAATAACAAATGAAGCTAAATAAGTCTTGAACACCTTAATCAACAAGCTCATATAAATGGCTATGGAATTGGTAAAATCAAATGAAATAACCAAAAACTCATAATGCCCATAACGAGTTCGAAAGGCAGTCTTTGGGATGTCCTCTGGCCAAATCTTAAAATGACGATAACTTGACCTAGTCGAATAAGTTATCTAACCTAGGCATGGGATACATGTAATGAATGGACACCTTATTCAACTATCGATAGTTTATACACATATTCATATTACCATCCTTCTTTTTCATAGAAAGCATAGGAGCACCCCAAGGCAAAATGCTCAGATAAATTAAAACCTTCTCTAACAACTCTTACAACTGCTATTTCAATTTTCTTAACTTTGGCGGTGCCATCCTATAAGAAGGGAAAGATGTAAAGTAGGTAAATAGATATAAGCCTATGCAAAATTCAAACTTATGGTTAAGTGGTATACCAGGGAGGTCTTCAATGAACGCCTTTATGAATTCATATACTACTAAAATCAAAACAATAAGAGGGACTACTGAACTATAATCCTGAAGATAAGTTAGGACCCTCTACAAAGTCTATTACCTAATTTTTAGGCATGAATAGCTAAAAAAATTCACAAAAGAGAAGGTTTAAAAGTATCTTCCCACTCTAATCTCTCCTTCCAAGGAATAGCTACAATAACAGTCTTAACAAAGCAATAAAGAGTATTACGATAAAAAGACAACCAGCCCCTCCCTAAAATGATTTCAAACTCATCCATAAATAAAATCACTTAGTCTAACAAAGTTATAATCCCCATAAACATTACAAGACATGCTCGGTAAACTAGATAGACAAACATAGAAACCCTAATTGGTGTAGATTCATACATAGGTGCATTAAGCAATTCACATCTTAAGTACCAACCTAAAGTAAATTTCACAGACACATAAGAGAAAGTAGATCTCAGACTAAACAAAATAAAATCCATATAATCACAGTTACGAATGGTACATGTGATCATAGTCTCTGAACCTTCAACTTAAAAATTACTTGGGACATATAAAGATAAGCCTTATCACTTACCTGATAACTATCTTAACCAGTCTGTGCACCACTACAAATAACCTATCCTCTACTACAGTTGGCTTGATATCTACCCCTTCTAGTAATATGAGTATCATGCCTACCATGTGGATGCCCTATAATATATTTTGCACTACCACGACTTTCTAGAACACTAAAGCACTAGAAGTTGTCAATTGAGTTAAATAAAAAGAGGATAAGATGTTAGTATAGAACCTCAAAATATTACCTATTCCTCTATAGTCATGGAATTTGATGTGTCTGGTAGATCACTAGACCCAAGATGTTAAGGTTATTTAACTATCTATATTGGATGGCTGATAATCAACCCCTAACATGCCCCTTACAAACACATGCATAGATGAATAAAATAATTGAGAAGAGTAACCCTGTGAACCATAAACCCTAAATTATGTAACACTAAAATGACCTAATTTTCAAACCTTTTTTTGATGCCTTTACTTCCCCTTAGTTCTTTACCTCTTTGAATTTCTATAATATTTCCACCACTTCCTAGAAAGAGTTTTTTGATATAGCCACTTGAAGTGCCATAACTTGACGACCTGCATGCAAGCATTTAACAAAATGCCTGATTCTTTTCTTTTTTGAAGTAATCAAATGCAAAAAATAATGATAAAATACATAAAAGTTGACCTTATAGGCATCCATATATATATATTACCCTACTCAAGTCTCAAGAACTCATCCTTCTTCGTATTTCGATGAGTACAAGAAACATATTTCTCATGGAACATATTCTAAAACTGAGATGTGAATGGAGGTAAAATAGCCCTACACTCAACATAAGACCTCCACCATTGCTTGTCCACTCTTTATAACTGAAATGTCACAAACTCTACACCACGCCTCTCCAAAATACCCATCTTATGTAGATTCTCATGACATTCAAAGAAGAACTCAAATACATCCTATTACTTAGCCTCTTAAAATACTGGTGGTTTCATCTTTATGTACATATAAAACAACCCATACTCATCATCAGTCATAACCACTCTCAATACTTGTTATTAGAAGTCTCCCATCTTAAAACCCTTATTTATCTATGGTGTTATAACAGTGGCATACTGCTAGGTAGAAGATAGAAATGTAGGAAATGTCAGAGTAATACCAGTGCTAACCAAAGAACTCAAACCCCAACACTTACTAAATCAATTCAGTAAATGTTAGTACATGAGCTATACTATTCTACATTGGTACCACATTCTCTAGAACTAGAATTTCTTTCTTCTAGACTATCACCTCTTCTTCTAGAACCAAATTGGGAGCATCTTGGTATAGGGGATTTGTAATGACCTAAGACTGCCCCTAGTCATAACACAGTTCTTAAGAGTCATGACATACCCCTGGCTAACCTATAGCCTGATACAACACTAAGAATACTGAAGAAGTATACATTAAGTGAAAGGTAACTTAAAATAAAATTATAATGATTAGTAATGAAATAAAATAATAAATATCATAAATACTACTATCTGAGAATACTCAATATGATAAAAACCTAAACATATATTTGAAAGTCTTTACTTCATATAAGTTGTTGGGATAAGCCTTTAACAAGCTACAACTATCTGTAACTAAAAGAATAATAAAAAATAATACTAATAATTGGTCCTCACATGATAATGACTTACCTATACTGTGTATTAAACTCGATCTGGATGCTGATTCTCAGAACATATATTCTAAGACTATATTGTGCAGAAAAATATGCGATTAGTATATTGAATGTACTAAGTATGCGATTTGGAAAAATTGACTAATATAAGGTGAGCCTAATTCATGTAACATAGATGAATTGATGTCCAGTCATGTATAAACATGTACTGAATGATAAGCTAAATAGCTTAATATAAGGACATTCAAAATCTGAGACTAAAATATAAATTATGGACTATGGGAGCTAACATTAGCTAATATACCCCAATATAAGATACCAATTTCAAACCTATAACCCTGGCTGTATGGGTATTTAGTACTTTTCCAAGAGTTTGAACACTAGCTGGTAGGGATTTACTAAACTGGTATCCAAAAAGACTAGGGTGTATGCCCTAATATGGTGGGTGAACCCTTATAACCTACAGTTTCACCGTAGTTCTTGAACATAGGGGATCCTACTAAAGTCCTCAATCCTAACTGATGAGTGAGTCTCCATCCCTGCAATTTCTTGGTGCTAAGTACTACTTCCAACTGAAAGACACTGATAATTGATATGCTCAATATAATAGTATTTTGATAATAGCAACATATGCATAATCTGTAGTACTCACAAACATGTAAAGTGATTTATGCATGAATTCCTAGGTATCGGGTGTTCATAACCAACTAACTCTGAAGAATGCAACTAAATATGACAATATAAAAACATAAAGATGATAGAGAAATTCAAAACTCAAACCCAAGAATTTACAATTTTATTAGTATAAAAGGATTTCATATTTTTGAGTATGGGAAGATGCTTAAAATTATGGGAAACACATATTAATGGTTTAATTCAAGAAATAAACTAAAGAATTAGCAAACTCATGATTTTCATGGAACCTTAAACTTGAAGGGTAAATTTAACACAAGCAATGAGGAAATCTTTGGGACTTAATTTATGAAAGAAACCCATTGATAAAATCCCATATGCCCGAAGATGAAATCCTTGAAGAATTCTTTCGAATTAGAGTTGGAAGTTGAAGAAACCTAATTGCACTTTGGAGAGAAAAGTTGCTTCTTTTATCCATTTAAAACTGAGTATTGATGAATTTTGAGTTAATGAGGGCTTAGGGTAACTTTAACTCCCAATATTGGGTTTGGGATACCCAAAAACACATGGATTAGATGTTTAAAGAATGGGAAAAGAGTAGAAAACCCTTTTAAAATGTGTATAAAAATTCTAAAAATAGTCGCAAAGATTAAGGCTACGACTCGTAGGGTATGACCATAAGTTGGGGCCTAGAGTTATGAATATAGGTCCGAGATCTTGGCTCCTCACTATTATGACAATGGCTTCTTCTCACACGGTGTGTATTTTGATAATGAGTAGTCATGAAGAGTCATAGTCAAGGGACTAAATTCCTTGGTTTCTTATTATTGTGAAATCTAGTCCCACACGAGCCATTGCCAAGAGTCATCATCACTAAAATGATTTTCCAATTCTTCAATGTCGTGATGATTAGTTCTTCTGATGACTTGTTTAGTTAGACAATTAGTCATTGTTTGAGTCATTATCACTGGCATCTTGATAATGCCTTAGTAAATTGACCATAACATTTTACCCTAATATTAGATTAAGGCGTGACTAGTGATGTTGAAAAGCTAATTTAATTATCTATCTCTTGGTAGTTCTAGATTTCAAAATATTGGGATATTAAAATTTCTCCCCTTTGGGTTCATTCCTCCTTGAATGAAAACTAATTTGAAGAGCTAAGGGAAAAACTACAATTACACACTAAACTTATATGAGTTGAACAATCAGTTGATAATTAAATCTATCACTATTACATGGAATGAACCAAGCTCATAAATGCATGTCATGACATGAAAATAGTTGATGTCCCGAGATAGAAAGAATTAATCAAGGGAAACATTACCTCATGTTGGGACTGAGTTTGGAGAGAAAAGATGGAGGTACTTGGTTATCATATCAGCCTCTGCTTCCTAAATACCTCCCTCAAGAAATTGATTCCTCCATAAATCTTTGCCAAAGTGACCTTCTTATACCTTATACTACGAATTTGATGATCAAGGATCTCAACTAGGACCTCTTCATAGGAGATACTATCTTTCATGCCACACCATTTAAATAAATGAGTGATATAGGGTCACTAATGCATTTCTTTAACAAAGAAACATGGAAGATTGGATGGACGGATGCTAAATCTGTCGGCAATTCCAACTCATAGGCTACTATACTATACCAAATCAAAATCTTATAAGGACCAACATAGCAGGGACTGATCTTTCCATTCTTATCAAATCTCTTTAGACCATTCATAGGCAAAGCTTTCACGTAGATAAAATCACTAATGTCAAACTCGAGTTCCCTTCTCCTCATATCTGCATAGGACTTCGGATGATATTTTGTAGTTTTCAGCCATTCTCTAATTAGCTAAAATTTTTCCATCACTTCAGGTACTAAATCCAGGCCTATCAAGAAAGCTTCACTAAACTTATAATACCTTGGGTTTTTGACCCATAGAAAATTTTCTGGATTTCTTTTTTTGGACAAGTTACGACTAAGGGAATGAGTCATACACTGGGGTATGAGTGGTATGGGTTGGTCATATGGTGACCAATGTTTGATGGTGGGTTGAATTTGGTTTCTAAAATGCATACGACTTAAGTGGTATGAGTCGTATTGGTGGATATAGTTTGCTGGGTTTGTTTCTTTCCTACACTTAATTTTAGACTTGGTAACTTAACAATTTATTGTATGGTTTTGGGGTTTTCAAATATGTGTTGGGGTTTTGGTTATAATGTATTAGTTATGGTTTTTCCATGTTTTAATTATGTTTTTACATATTTAAATGATGATTTTGGATAATTGGTAGCATAGGAAAGGTTACTTTGAAATTGGTTTCTGTTTTGGAAATACTATGCCCCCAATATGTTTGGTAAAATACCTATGATAATGCTTTTACTATATTACTGGATTTTTAATGGAACTATTGCATGCTTTGAGCATGGTAATGGAACTCTAAATGTTTTAAATGGTTTGGAATAGTTAAATAGAATGGTTTGATTTAATAAACCTACTTGTAGGGTACAATGTAATCCCCCAAACTAATATAATAAGGGAACACTTGTGGGGTATACGAGACTCCCCCAAGTTAACTTTATAAGATGATCTATGGGTACGTGGGACTCCTTTAATCTGTAAAAGGTTTGGATAATGACAATATTTGTAAGTTTTGGTCAGTATGATGATACCTCTATTGATAGCCTTGGTTAATAATAAATAGAATAATAGATTAGTTGATCGGAAATAGTTTTAATTGGGTAATAATGGCGTGGAATGATTTTTAATTATGAAGGTGGGAGTCCAATGAATAAAAACTGGAAACTCATATTTGCTGACATGAGGGGGTGTTCATCACGACCATATATGCTACTCATAAGGTACACGTGAATCCTCTAAGTACATTGTACATATGTATCATAGAGATCAAAGGGTAACTGGTAGTTCCCTACTCTTATGGTATCTCTAATTCATGTGGCTATATGCATCGAAGCCCATTCAAGGGGTTACACTGGACCTATATAGACCATGGGTGGTTTAAGAATGGTTAAGCTACACATAATCAGGTTATGATTTAAAATGGATGCTAAATTTGATTTCCTTTTCCGGTATGGTTATATATATATATGTATCATTTTACTACATATGGTTAGTTTACTTGGTTTTACTGGATGGCATTATTTTATCATTATCCTGAGTTTATGCTAGCGTTCATCCAGTAACCCATCTTTGGGCGGTTGTATCCCCACGCGATGTAGCAACCAACCATTCTACTCCTCCTACATAGTAATCAAATTTTAGAATCAGCTTTTAGATTTAAGTGGTGAGCTTCCATCTTTCTGAAAGTCTTCATTTCATGTTATGGACATTTTAATATACTCTGGTTTTTGTATGGATATTGGTGTTGGCTATGGTTGGGGGTATGTCCCAACTGACTATTAGTTTTCTTTTGGTTAGAGAATTTTGTGGAACTGCTATGGGTTGTTATGGGCAGGATCAGTATTGGTGTCAGCCTTAGGATTGACATTGACATTGGGGATGATATCATTGGACTAAATTTGTCACTATTCTATCCCTTTTTATTTGGGGATTATATCTAATTATTATGGAACTCATATGGTTATGGTTTTAGATTATAGATTGGGTTGGTGTTGGTTATTGGTTGGTATTGGATGGTTGTTCTCGTTTGGGTAGTCACAGTCATAGACCTATCCCAGAGTCTTGGGATTTAAAATAACATATCTATTTATATGATAAGAATTTATCCGACTCTGCATATGCATAGGTTGGTTGAGTTGGGTAATAAGGGTGGTCTCCAGTCCCGATTAGACTAGGGATGGCCATTATGACAAGTCCTAGGTTCGGGTCATGTTAACCTAGTATCAGTGCTTTAGGTTCATGGTTAATTAGGAGTCCACAAAGCCGTCTAGTAGAGTGTCTTTTGGGGGGGGGGGGGGGAGTGTAGCAAGCTACACTCATGAGAGAGAGGCTACAAGGCATTTAGGAATATTTAGCTTTCTTGGTATTCTATTTTCAAACTAGGAGTATTAAGTCCTAGAATCTTCTCTAATTCTTGTTTGTTCCCTTTTTATATCACGCCTTGATGAACTGGAATACAAGAAAACTTTTTTGTCCGAACTGAGGATTATGAGGTGGGGACACAGGGGATCCATACTTTTTCTAGGTGTTCAGTCCCTAATATTTTTGGAATTCTACCGGTTGCTACTAGTCCTTTTCTGGGTGAGGTGACAAATATAGAATTTTCATTAGTCAATTCATACTATTGCTCAGTTGGTTGCTGCTTAGGCTAAGTGAGATATATCTGGTGTTTCATCTACTGAGGCCACAAGGGTTGTCTAGTTTATGAAGATGAATCCTTCTGCTTTTACTAGAGTAAAGGTGGAAGAGGATCCTAAGGGTTTATTAGATGAAATAGAGAAAACCTTTTGGTTGATGTAGCCCATGAATGTGGTAAAGGTGAATTTTACAGCTTATTAGCTCAAGGATGTTACATACCCATGGTATGAGGAGTGGGATAGGGATTGAGGTGATGTTGAGGAGTTTTTCTTATGGGAGACTTTATCAAATGCATTTTTGGATCTCTTCTTTTCTCAGGAGATGAGGGAAGCAAAATGGAGGAGTTTCAGAATCTTAAGAAGGGAAAGATGACTGCCAAGAAATATGCCTTAAAATTCTAGAATCTATCAAGGTATGCTCCAAACTTGGTGTCAGATATGAAGGCGAGGATGAGAAAGTTCACTTCTAGGCTATCTCAGGATTTGATCCTTGAAATAAAGACTGCCTTTCTAATTAAGGATATGGATATTTTAAGGTTGGTTCCTCATATGTAATAGGTAGAGCATGAAAAGAGGAATCAAGCAGAGTTTGGGGAAAGGCAGGGAAAGAGGAACAGGTTCTTTGAGAAGGATGGCGCTCAGTAACAGTATTGTCAGGAAGGAGATAAATGGAAAAATAAAAAGTGGGGGCGTTCTAGTTCCTTCTCTACTACTAGAGATCCTTATCCGAAGTAATTGGGTGATAGGCGTCAGTAGGCTGGTGATAATTTTTAGGCACAAGGTGCCGAATCTCAGGTGAGTGGGGCTTAGTTAGGTTTTTACGCCCTTTTTGCTGATTTTGTAGTTGTCGTCATCAAGAATTTTTCAATGAAATAAGGGATAGATATTTTAATTATGGTTAGCCAAGCTATATGCTCAGGAATTATCCTATTCAAAAGGGTTAATTGGGAACGGTCAAAGCTTTAGTTGTTTCATCTTCTGCTCCTGTACCTATTGGTCTTGATTCTGCATCTACTCCTATTTTTGGTACCAGCACTTGTTGGCATAGGTTTTATGCTCTTGCATATCGACATGATTCTGAGGTATCGCCTAATGTCATTACTGGTATGTTACAACTCTTTTCTCTTGATGTGTATTGTCTACTTGATCTGGGGTCCATTATTTCTTATGTGACCCTATTTGTGGCTGTGTGTTTTGTTTTTGATCCTGAGGTTATTTCAAATCCATTTTCTATTTCTACCTCAGTAGGTAAATCGTTTAGGTCTAAGAGAGTTCATAGGGGATTGTGGTATATTTTGGTAATAGGGAGCCTTTGGTGGATTTATTTGAATATGATATGGTGGATTTTGATGTTATTCTAGGTATGGATTGGTTACACTCTTGTTATGCATCCTTAGATTGTCGGACCCATAAAGTTGTCTTTAGGTTCCCTAATGAACCAGTTATAGAGTGGAAGGGTGGTTCCCTAGCTCCTAGGGGAAGGGTTATTTCTTATCTTAGAGCTAGGAGATCAATCTCGAAAGTGTGCCTTTATTATGTGGTCCACATTAAAGATTTTAACTCAGAAGGTAAGGTCCTTTTCTTTATTTAGTTCTGATTGTAAGTGATTTTCCTGAGCTCTTTCAAGATAATCTTTGTGGTATTCCTCCGAATAGGGAGACGGAGTTTGCTTTTGATTTGGTTCCTGACACTAGGTTTAATATTTATTCCTCCTTATAAAATGGCTCAGGCTAAGTTGAGAAACTTAAGGAGAAACTTAAGAATCTTTTGGATAAGGGGTTTATTCGTCTTAGTGTATCCCCATAGGTTGCACCGGTGTTGTTCGTGCGCAAGGAGGATGTTCTCTTTAGATGTGCATTAACTATTCCTCCAAATATAATGGCTCTAACTGAGCTCATAGAGCTTAAGGAGAAACTCAAGGATGGTTTTAGACAAGGGTTTTATCCATCCTAGTGTGTCCCCGTGGGGTGCACCGATGATATTTATGCATAAGAAGGATGGTTCCCTTCAGATATTGATTATCGACAGTTAAACAAGGTAAAGGTAAAGAATAAGTATCCTCTTCCAAGGATAAATGATTTGTTTGATCAGTTATAGGGTGCTAAGTTTTTCTCCAAAATTGATCTTCGATCTGGGTATCATCAATTAAAGATTCGAGAGGTGGATATCCTTATGACTTCTTTCCATACCTGGTATGGGAACTTTGAGTTTCTAGTTATGTCTTTCGGGTTGGCCAATGCCCGTGAGGTATTCATGGTTTTAGGAATAGGGTCTTCCATCAGTTTTTGAATCTATTTTTCATTGTCTTCTTAGCTTACACGCTGGTGTACTCTAAGAGCGAGGTGGATAATGCTAATCACCTCCGTATTGTGTTGCAGACCCTGAAGGAGAAGTAGTTGTATGCCAAATTCTTGAAATGTATGTTTTCGTTGAACGTTGTCATTTTTCTACGTTATTTCATTTATAGTATCGGGATAATGATGTATCCATAGAAAGATGCAACATTGACGAAGTGGCCTAGATCCACGACTCCAATAGACATTCGGAGCTTCTTAGGTTTAATGGGTTACTATAGGAGGTTTGTGGAAAGTTTTTTGACTATATCTGCACTGCTAGCTAAATTAACTCAGAAGAAGGTAAAATTCCTTTGGTCTGATGCTTGTGAGGGGAGTTTTGAGAAGCCAAAGAATAAGATAACTTTGGCTCGAGTTTTGACTTTGCCTGAAGGAATTGATGGGTTTGTAGTCTACTGTGATGTGTCCCATCTGGGACATGGTTGAGTTCTGAATTAACATAAAAGGGTGATAGCTAATGCTTCCAGACAGTTAAAGGTGTATGAGAGGAATTATCTGGCTCATGACTTGGAATGGTTAGCTGTGGTGTTCACATTAAAATCTGGCATCACTATTTTTATGGAGTACATGTGGATATCTTTTCTGATTATAAGAGCCTGCAATATGTGTTTACTCAAAAAGAGCTTAATCTCAGACAAAGAAGATGGCTTGATCTACCCCTAGGTAAACCTAAAGTAGTTAATGATGCTCTAAGTAGGTTGTCCATAGGGAGTATAACTTATGTGGATAAGGAGAAGTAGGAGTTGGTGAAGGATATTCACCCCTTGGCTAACCTTGGAGTTTGCCTTGTGGACTCCATGAATGGTTGTGTGTTTGTGAAGGAAGTGGCACGGTCTTCTTTTAGTGCTAAAATCAAGGAAAAATAGATGTTAGATCATATTTTGATGAGGATTAAGGGTGATATAGGCAGGCAAAAGGTGATGGCCTTCGAGATTTGTTGCGACGTTACTTTGCGGTACGAAAGGAGGTTATGTGTTCCTAATGTAAATAGTTTGTGAGAAAGGATTTTGGCTAAGGCGCATGAGTCGCACTATATTGTTCATCCTAGTTTGACAAAAATGTATCATGACCTCAAGGAAATGTATTGGTGGAACAATATGAAGCGGGATGTGGCTAATTTTGTTGCCAAGAGCATAGTGTGCCAACAAGTGAAATTTGAGCACATAAGGCCCGGAGGATTGAATCAAGATATTGAGTTTCCTGAATGGAAGTGGGAATTAATCAACATGGATTTCCTTACCAGTCTTCCTAGGTCTCAGAACCAATTTTATTCAATTTGGGACATAGTGTATTGAAAGAAAAAGTCGGCTCTTTTTTTTCAGTTCGAACTAACTTCTCGGCTGAGGATTATGCCAGGTTGTACATACAAGAGATTGTGAAGTTGCTTCGTTACCTATTTCTATCAACTTTGATCGTGGTACACAGTTTTCATCTCACTTTTGGCAGTTATTTTAAAAATGTTTGGGGACCAGGGTTAGTCTTAGTACTATTTTGCACCCGCAGTTGGATAGGCAAGCAGAAAGGACTATTCAGACATTGGAGGATATACTTTGTGCTTGCAAGATCAACTATGGTGGTATTTGGGTTGAGCACTTACCTCTTGTAGAGTTAACATACAACAATAGCTACCACTCTAGGATTTGGATGGCTCCATTTGAGGCATTGTATGGTAGAAGGTTTAGGCCTCCTATTGGGTGGTTCGAGTTATCTGAGGAGGACATGATTTTCCCAGAATTGGTTCACCAAGCTATGGAGAAGGTGAAGGTGATTCGGGATATTCTAAAGGCTTCCCAAAGTCATCAAAATTCCAATGCAACCATGAGGCGAAGGGACTTGGAATTTGAGGTTGGAGATAGGGTGTTCCGAAAGGTGTCTCCTATGAAGAAAGTGATGCAGTTGGAAAGAAGCTCATTCCCAGATATGTAGGTCCTTATGTGATTATGAGGAGGGTTGGCAATGTTGCATACGATTGGAGTTTCCTTCTAGTACCCTGCCATGCTAATAAAACTCCAAATCTCAGTAGGAGAAGTAAGCCTAGCCCAATTATGAACTGCTACAATCTTGGTCGGATCAGCTATAATACCATCCTTAGTCACTACATGACCCAAGAAAGAGACAGACTCCAACCAAAACTTACACTTAGAGAACATGGCATACAACTTTTAATACCTCAATCTCAAAAGCATAATTTGTAAATGCTCCTCATGATTGTCCTAAGTCTTGGAATTGACCAAGATATCATCAATAAATACAATAACAAATAAGTCAAGATACATTCGAAATACCTTATTAATCGACTCTATGAATGCGACTTGGGCATTAGTTAAACTGAAGGACATGACAAAGAACACATAATGATTGTACCAAGTCCGAAAAGCTGTCTTCTAAATATTTAAAGTGCCTAGTGCTTATGGTTTTGAGGGAGAAAATAAGGTGAATGAAGTACCTAGTGCTTATGGTGAATATGGAGATGATGTAGGGCCTTGTAATGGTTCTTATGATGAAGACGGGGCATGTGAGGAGTCTTATACTTCCCACTCTGAACCTAGAATTGGTGTAAGGTATAACCCCTTCCTTCGCAAAGCTTATAAGAGCCATGGTGAAAGTGCACATGTGGAGTATGAAAATTCATATTCTTTACCTTGTAGTACATCTTATCAAGGTTGAAGTTGTGTGAATGGGTATAGTAGCTATAGTGTAGGTTGTCCTACGAGAAGAAGTGGGTATGCATCTCCAAAGCCAAAGGGTACCCATGTGCCTTACAATTATGATCCAAGAAGGAATGTTCACTCCGGAAAAGTGATCATTTATGGGATACCTGGTTGCCTTATTTTGCTAGATGATAGGTGATATAGAAACTACATCTTTCCATCCATAGAAACTACGTGAGGGGTATGCGGTTTTGCCAATTTTTTTTATTTTCCAACTTCAAGTTTTGACCAATTAACAATTTGGAATTGGTGGGATTTGTTTAGAGGGAAATACAAGTCGTGGAGCCTCTTTTCAAATTCAGAAACAAGGCTTGACTTTACTTGTAACTTTTCCTCAAAACATGGTCCTTAAATCATAGAAAGTGGTTGAAAAGTGATTGTCAAGTCTTTGAAGGGTTGTACAGTGGTTGTAAAAGTGTTGAAGACTAACAAGTACTACACCTTTTCTTCACCTTTTATTTGATCTAACATCTACTTTTCTTTTCAACAAAAGAAAAAGATTGGTGAAGAACACCAAGAACACATATTTTTGAGTTTTGGAGTTTAAGGTTCAAGTTGGCTCTCACACTTCAACAACAATTTCTCAATTTCCACCTTTCAACAACAACTTCAAAAAAATGTTCTTAGGCCTCCAATTCACAACAACAACACACGACCAAGGGAAATCCACAACAACAATGTCCCATAACACACGGCCAAGCATAGGTTCACAATAATAACATCAACAATTAAAGCTCAAACTTAGATCTAGACTCCTTTAGTGTTAGGGGTAAAGAAAAAAACACTAGAAAAAACAAAACACACAAATTCAATACACAGATGTATATGTGGATCAGCACTTAGGTCCTCGAATCATGAGGACTCACCACTGTGGAGGTGTAGATAAAGGTACTTGGGATTACTGACGCTGCTGGGACTGAGCACCTGAACCTACATTATAAAAAAATGCAATACACAGATGTATATGTGGATCAGCACTTAGGAATGTACTGAGTATATGGGGGTGTATGCAACTAAATATCAATACGATAAATCTTTATGTAAAACATACATGGTTTTGTAGATGACTCGCACAGCTTGAATAAAACTCTCAAAATCATGAATAATGAAACATGTAGTATAATTCACATGAGACATTACACTTTATTCTAAATCTGTATTCTTTCTTTAATATCAAGCTTGTAAACTAGTTGAACTCTTAACAACTTTTAGAAAATGCACTTTAGTCTTTTGAAAACAAAAAACTTCTTTGAAACTCAAGGACTTAAAATCTTAATAACTTTAAGACTTGAGACTTTAGGAAACTTGGGAGTTTCTTCTAACCGACATAAACCATATGAGCTACATGGAGGTCAACGTCTTGCCCACATTGGGGAGAACTATTCTATCCTAGCCATCGCAGTAGAGCCTTTTACTTTTAGTAATAACTAGCTTAGCCCACTTGGGGTAAATCAAATCCTACGGTGGCTCGTAGTTCTGGGGCTTGAGACCTTGGAATCAAGCCCAACTTGATGTTAAATACTACTCCCTTACTTAAGCTCAAAACTTTTAAGAAAAATACACCTTAAGCAACTCAGAAATATGCAATGGAAGCCAACTATGCTTCCCTTTAGCTTAAATAAAATAGTGTGGATTTTCTTTCTTAGCTTAGTATTAAAATCAACTCTTTTCTTGAAACTTTGGTAGACTATCACCAATCGGCTTTAAAACTTTAATAACATGGAAATATCAGTACGCATCTTGAAACACTTTAGAAAGTATCAACAATTCATTGTTGGACTTAAGGCATGTATATTCTTAAAGGATCACAATTTCACAATAAAGCTTAATTCATGACACCAATCTTCGAAACCCTTGAAAATATCATATCAATATAGGAATGTACAATTTACTGCATGAATTATCAATTCAAATCATAAGTAAGTTAAATAATCATGCAATTCAAATCTTGAAAAACTTATCAATTCATATTCTCCAAAATAATATAATTTGGGTACAAACCCACTTGCAAAAATATGAAATTTATTTATAAAAATTGAATCTTTGGGTATAAGAATGAAAGAAGTGTTCTTGTTCAAACCCCACATACCTTGAATTAGGAGCTTTGGATGAAATCTTGCCCTTGGGACTCTATTCGTACACTTGAATGGACATTCTTGATGATCTTAGGCTTTGGAATCCAATTCTAGCATCAATTTGAATAATTAATGGTGAACTTAGGAGATTCTGGTAATTGGATTTGGATGCTTAGGGTTTTTAATATGAGAGAATTTTTTAGAAAAGTCATATATGATGCTTGGAATGACCTTGGATTAGGTGTTTGGATGATTTAAGGGGCTTGGAAAAAGTTCAAAGTGCCCTTTTAAACTTCTGTACGAAGCTGGAAAAATTGAGCGGGAAAAACCCAATTTTATGGGCTACCGCGACGCACCACTATCACGGTGGCTCACTAGAATTTGACAAATGGGATTCTGGGGTCACCACAACGTGGCACTATTTTGTTTCTGAACTGGTTGGGACGTAGAACTTCAGCGCAACGTGCCACTATCGCGGAGTTCCACTGGAAATTTACAATTGTCAAATATACCCTCTCTGTGATGCGTCAAGCACTAAAATGATGTTGTTTTACGACTAGGACTTAAATTAGCCATAACTAGTTGCCCAGTTATCAGATTTGAGCGGATCTTATATCGTTGGAAAGTTAATTAAATTTCCCACATGATAAAAATTTGAAATTAGGGAATACTAACTCAAGAAGTTATTCCTTAACCTTCTCGAGGCAAAATTAAGCTTAAGAAAAGTTTAGGGTATTACAATATCTCCTCCTTGGGAACATTCGTCCTGGAATGTCGCTAGTTAAGGTAAGAATATAGAGAATACTGAGGATACACAACTAAAACAAATGGATAAAATAAATCTATATCTTTCTAAACTCTTGAATACTTCGCAGAATGCATGAACTTATATTAAGAATAGCTATATAACGGAATCTTTGATTAGAAAGGGACTGAATTAAGAAGTAAAGGTGCCTTCAACTTGATATGAACTTTCAGAGAATAGATGTGGGTACTTGGATTTCATATCTGACTTGGCTTCCCAAGTAGCACCCTCAACTGACTGGTTTCGCCATAACACTTTGACCACAGGAACCTCTTTGTTCCTCTGTCTACAGATTTGGTGGTCTAGAATCTCAACTGGAATCTCTTTAAATGAAAGGCTAGTTGGGATATCTGGGATTTTTAAAGGATTCACAAAAATGAAATCACTAATGTGCTTCTTAAGCATAGAGACATGAAAGATAGGATGCATAACTGACAGCTCTGTGGGCAACTCAAGCTCATAGGTTACACTTCCCACCAGACTTAGGATTCTATAGGGGCCAACATGCCGGGGACTAAGCTTCCCCTTCTTGCCAAACCTTTTCACCTGTTTCATAGGCGAGATTTTTAGATACACCAACTCATTAACTTCAAAATCAAGGTTTCTTCTTCTCACATCTTCATATGACTTTTGGCGACTCTGGACTGTCTTCAACCTTTCTCTAATCAACATTACCTTCTCCATAGCCTCAAGCACTGCATCAGGTCCAATCAAAGTAGCCTCACCCACTTCAAACCAACCTATGGGTGATCTACATCTTCTACCATACAAAGCCTCAAATGGTATCATCTTGATGCTAGCATGGTAACTATTATTATATGCAAACTTAATCAATGGTAAATCCTCATCCCAACTACCTTTGAAGTTAAGAGCACATGCTCTTAACATAACCTTCAAAGTTTGGATGGTCTTTTCAGCCTGACCATCTATCTTGGGATGCAAACCAGAACTCAAATAAACTTGGGTACCAAGATCCTTCTGGAATTCCCTCCAAAATTGAGAAGTAAACTGAGTACCCCTATCTGAGATGATAGACAAGGAAAATCCATGAAACCTGAACAACTCCCGAATATACAATCTAGCATAATCCTCAGCTGTATAGGATGTATGCACGAGTAAGAAATATGCTGACTTAGTCAGCCTGTCTACAACAACCCAAATAGAATCATAGTGACGACGCAAAAGAGATAAACTAGTCATGAAATCCATATTCACTTCTTACCACTTCCAAGTGGGTATACCAAATTCCTTCATCACACCACCAGGTCTCTGGTGCTCTACCTTGACTTGTTGGAAAGTTGCACACTTAGTTACGAACTCATCTATATTCTTCTTCATACTACTCCACCAATAGATTTCCCGTAAGTTGTGGTACATCTTGGTAGCACTGGGATTAATAGAATACCGCGTGCCATGAGCTTTAATCATAATTGTATGCCTCAGATCATTAAAACAAGGAACATATAATCTACCCTACATTCTCAACACCTCATCTCCCCCTTGGGAGAAAACCTCTACCTTTTGGTGCTTAGCTGACTCCTTCAGTCTGACCAAACTAGCATCTAAGTCTTGCTTCTCCTTCACTTCTAAAATTAAAGAGGATTCGAAACTACTCTGCACCAAAATAATCCCATCAGTAGAATCAAGAAATGTTACACCCAATCTAGCCAGACAATGTACATCATGAGCTAACTCTTTCTTACCATTCTCTATATGAGCCACACTGCCCATAGATAACCTACTAAGGGCGTCTGCCAATACATTGCCCTTTCCCGAATGGTACAAAACACGCTCATATCATAATCTTTTAGCAACTATAACCATCTCCTCTGGTGAAGATTCAACTTCCTCTGAGAAAACACATACTGCAATCTTTAGTGGTCCGTAAATACATCAACGTGAACACCATACAAATAGTGTCTCCAGATTTTTAAAGAAAAAACCACAACAACTAATTCAAGATCATAGGTTGGGTAGTTCTTTTTATGTGGATTCAACTGTCTAGAGGCATAGGCTATAACCTTACCTCTCTGCATCAACACACAACCCAAACCAACTCTAGAGGTATCATAATACACCACAAAACCATCTGTACCATCAGTAAAAGTCAACATAGGGGCTGAGGTGAGTCGAGTCTTCAACTCTTGGAAACTCTTCTCACAGGAATCTTACCAAAAGAATTTAACTCTTTTTTGGGTCAACCGAGCCATGGCGTATGCAATAGAAGAGAAACCTTTAACGAAACGGCGGTAGTAGCTAGCTAGACCCAAGAAACTCCTAATTCCTGATGAAGAGATAGGTCTGGCCCAATTTCTTACCGTTTTTATTTTTTGGGGATCAACTCTAATGCTTTCGGCTGAAATGATATGACCCAGAAAGGCTACTGATCTTAGCCAAAATTCACACTTGCTGAATTTAAAGAACAACTGATGATCTCTAAGAGTTTGTAAAACAATTCTAAGATAATTCGCATGGTCATACTCAGTATGGGATTAAACAAGGATATCATCTATGAACACTATGACAAACATATCAAGATACTACTTAAACACTCGATTCATGAGGTCCATGAAAGCCGCTGGAGCATTGGTTAGCCCGAAAGACATGACTAGAAGCTCAAACTGACCATAACGAGTTTGAAAAGCTGTCTTTAAAATATTACCCTCCCTTACTCTAAGTTGATGATAGCCGGATCTAAGGTCTATCTTTGAGAAATAACTTGCACCTTTCAACTGATCAAATAGGTCGTCACTTCTCGAAAAAGGATACTTCCTTTTTACTGTGACCTTATTAAGATAACGATAGTCAATGTACATACGCAAAAAACCATCTTTCTCTCACACAAATAGAACAGGTGTACCCCAAGGTGACACACTAGGCCTTATAAAACTTTTTTCTAAAAGATCTTTGAGTTTCTTTTTCAACTCCTTAAGCTCTGCAGGTGCCATACGGTAGGAAGGAATAGAAATAGGTTGAGTATCGGGAAGAAGGTCAACCGTGAATTATATCTCTCTATCGGGAGGTACCCCTAGGAGATCTTCCGAAAAAACATTAGGGAACTCATTAACAATGTTGGCTGATTGAATGGTTTGAGCCTCAGACCTAGTGTCCTTAACTCAAACTAGATGATAAATGCAATCTTTGGATATTAGCTTTTTGGCTTTGAGATAGGATATAAAATGACTCTTGGGAAATACTAAACTTTTGGAACACTCGAAGACTGGCTCATCTGGAAACTTACACTTAACCGCACGGGTACGACAGTCTGTAGATGCGTAGCAGGAATGAAGCCAATCCATACCTTGAATAAGGTCAAAATACACCATGTCCAACTCTATCAAATCAACAAGTATGAATCTATGAAGAACAGTAATGGGATACTTTTTATACACTTGTTTAGCAATAACTGACTCCCCCACTGGAGTAGAAACTTGGAAAGGCTCAGGAATCTTTTCAGGACTTATTTCCAATCTCGCAGCTACAAGTGGGGTCACATAAGATAAACTTGACCCGAGGTCCAACAACACATAAACATCAAAGTGAAATATGCAGAGCATACTAGTAATGACGTCGGGAGAATTCTTTTACTCCTGACGGGATGGTAAGGCATAAAACCTGTTCTGGCACTGACCACTAGCAATATTGGAAGAAGCACCTTGAGGAGGAGCTGGACGGGCTAAAGGAGCTGGGGAACTATTAGCCTGAGTCTGAGGTTGCATATCTTTGTTTCTCTACCTGGAATGTGGACACTCTCTAAGTCTGTGGCCCAACTTGCCAAAACCAAAAGAACCCCTCTGTTTGTCTAAGCACTCGTCCGGATGGTTCCTACCATACTTAGCACAGAGAGGATAAGTAAGCCTATTACTTACACTGTTCTAGGACTTGGACATAGAAGGCTTGTTCCCTTACTCCTGCCTGTTTCTAGGCACAGGAGGACTAGCTGACAAAGATGCTGGTATAGACGAATAACTCTGAAACTATGGACAGTTCCCTCCATGGGACCTATCCTGACTATACTCATGCTACTCAGATCTAGCCCTCTCATTTTCCCTCACTCTATCTCTTTCTCTTATCTTGTCTGTCTTTATTTACTGGGCATACATCATCAGCCTAGCAAGATCCATGTCCCTGTTGAGCATAACAGTCCTACACTCTTTCAACACCAGTACAGATACTCCATTCATGAACTTACTCATACTAGCTCGGGTGTCAGAAATCAAATTAGGAGCATATTTGTCTAACTGGTTGAACTTCAAGCAGTACTCCTTAATAGTCATGGAGCCCTACCTTAAGTTCATGAATTCCTCTATCTTTGCTTACCTCATATCTAGCGGGAAGAACTTGTCCAAGAATGCACCTTGGAACACCTGCCAAGTAATAGGAGCATCATCTTTCCATCTATTCTTCTTCCATACAACAACCCAGTCATAAGCAATGTCCTTCAACCTGTAAGACGCCAGCTCAACACTTTCTTTCTCTGAGATATACATCACTTAGGTGATCTTCCTTACCTCCCTGAGATACAATTATGGGTCCTCACCTACCTTTGACCCATAGACCTCTAGAGGGTTCATCCTCATGAAATCAGGAATACTAATAGTGGCTAAATCACCTTCTTGATGAGACAGAACTGTGGCCTGGTTATTCGCCTGAACATTTGTGGTAGCTGCTTGGGCTAAAGCCAAAAAGGCCACCCAAAAATCCACATAAAACACAGTCTCTCTCAAGCAATCAACTGGCTGGGGTTGCTCGTTATTATTTCTGCGGGCATTCACTCTTCGTGGAGGCATTTTCTGAAAGAACTGGGAGAGACAACTGTAGGCATGATAAAATCTGAAAGAAAGAAAAAACTTTTTTCTAAAACGTCTTGTAGCCTCTTGCTCATAGATGTGGCACGCTACACACCAATAATTAAGACTCTACTTAACGTGGCTTGTCAGACTCCCTAGGACTCCTTAAACCTTAGGCTCAGATAAAAAGTTTTTAATGCCTCGAAATCCTATCCCAGAGCGTCACACGGTGCTTAAGGCTATAAGTAGCCCCAAGCTAACCTTTTGAGTCTGCTACTTAGTATAAAGCTTACTTAAAGATAATGAGAGAAAAATAAAGAATCATGTCATATCATGTCTAACTGAAATTCGGATGAGTACTGTAAAAGTAACAAAAATACTGCAAATTTAAATATACTGACCATCTAGTCTATCAAAAGCCTCTACTACTCAACAAACTAGAGAGCCATTGGGACAGATCCCTAACTGACTCGAACTGAACTAAAAGCAGTATAACAACAACTAAAATATTGAACTGCCTGGAGATAGGTCGTCAAACCATGAGGACTCACCAAAGTGAAGGTGTAGATAAAGGTACTCGGGATCACTGACGCTGCTGGAACTGAGCAGCTGAACCTATGTTATAAGATAATGTAGCACATAGACGTATATGTGAATCATCACTTGGGTATGTACTGAGTATATGGGGGTGTATGCAACTAAATATCAATACAATAAATCTTTATAGAAAACAAACATAGTTTTGTAGATGACTCACATAGCTTGAATAAAACTCTCATAAATCAGGAATAATGAAACATGTAGTATAATTCACGTGAGCCATTTCACTTTATTCTAAATCTGTATTCTTTCTTTGATCTCAAGCTTGTAAACTAGTTGAAGTCTTAACAACTTTTGGAACATGCACTTTAGTCTTTTGAAAACAAGGAACTTCTTTGAAACTCAAGGACTTAAAACCTTATTAACTTTAAGACTTGAGACTCCAGGAAACTTGGGAGTTTCTTCTAATTGACATAAACCATGTGAGCTACATGGAGTCCAACGTCTTGCCCGTGTTGGGGAGAGATTTTCTATCCTTTTCATCGGAGTAGAACCTTTTACTTTTAGTGATCACTAGCTTAACCCACTTGGGGTAAATCAAATCCTATGGTGGCTCATAGTTCTGGGGCATGAGACCTTGGAATCAACACCAACTCAGTGCTCAATACTGCTCCCTTACTTAAGCTCAGAACTTTTAAGAAAAATCCACCTTAAGCAACTCAGAAATATGTAATGGAAGCAAACTATGCTTCCCTTTATCTTTACTCAAATGGTGTGGATTTTCTTTCTTAGCTTAGGATTAAAATCAACTCTTTTCTTGAAACTTTGGTAGAGTATCACCAATAGGTTTTAAAACTGTAATAGCAGGGAAATATCAATACACTTCTTGAAACACTTTAGATAGTATCAACAATTCATTCTTGGACTTGAGGCATGCATATTCTTAAAGGATCACAATTTCACAATAAAACTTAATTATGACACCGATCTTGGAAACCCTTGAAAATATCACATCAATATAGGAATGTGTAATTTATAGCATGAATTATCAATTCAAATCATAAATAAGCAAAATAATCATGCAATTCAAAGCTTGAACAAATTATCAATTCATTCTCCAAAATAATATAATTTGGGTACCGACCCACTTCCAAAATCATGAAATTCATTTATAAAAATCGAATCTTTGAGCACAAGAATGAAAGAAGTGTTCTTGTTCAAACCCCACATACGTTGAATTAGGAGCTGTGGATGAACTCTAGCCCTTGGAACTCTATTCATACACTTGAATGGATATTCTTGATGCTCTTGGTTTAAGGAATCCAATTCTTGAATAAATGTAAAAAATTAATGGTGAACTTAGGAGATTCTTGGAATTGGGTTTGGATTCTTAGGGTTTTTAATTTGAGAGAATTCTTGAGAAAAGTCGTATATGATGCTTGAAATGACCTTGGATTAGGTGTTTGGATGATTTAAGGGGCTTGGAAAAAGTCCAAAGTGTCCTTTTTAACTTCTGTACGAAGATGGAAAAATCGAGCTGGAAAAACCCAATTTTATGGGCCACCGCGATGCGACACTATCATGGTGGCTCAGTGGAATTTAACAAACGCCATTCTAGGGGTCACCGCGATGCGGTGCTATCGCGTTGTCCCATTGGTTAGGACCTGGAACTTCAGCACACCGCGCCGCTATCGCGCAGTTCCACTGAAAATTGAAAATTGTCCAATAGACCCTCTCCGCGATGCATTAGGCACTAAAATGACGTTGTTTTACGACTAGATCTTAAATTAGCCATAACTTTTTGCCCGGTTGGAAAGCTAATTAAATTTCCCATATGATAAAATGTCGAAATTAGGGAAATTCTATATGGTTTAAATGATACTCACTTAGGAAGTCATTCCTTAACCTTATCGAGGCGAAATTAAGCTTAAGAAAAGTTCGGGGTATTACACTCAAAGAATAGACTCAGTCATCATAGATTGATCCAGTATACTCTAAAAGAATTATACATACACTACTATTTGAGTTATAGCTAGCTGATGTGAAAAATCCAACCCCTTCACGAATTTCTGAATGTATATAGATTCGTTGGAAATACTGGTATAAATATATCTTAACAAGGCAATGAAGCGCACCTCATACTCCACAAGTGTCATAAAGCTCTACTCCAGGTGAACAATTACATCTCTCATTTGATCCCTAAGACTATAAAGCACTAACCTCTCAAAAAAGGCCTCACAAACTGATCCCATGTCATCTCAAGAGAATCTAAAGGAATGCAACCAATAAGTGACCTCAATCAATCTCTAGCGGCATCTCTCAACTGATTTGTAGTATATATGCAACTCTATGCAACTTAAACAATCAAATATTATGCAACTTCTCAAGACAATTAATCAAGAACTCATAGAAATCTTTTCCTGCAACACCACTAAATCTAGGAGTGACCAAATTAGTTAATCTCTCAAACCTCTTCTGATCCTTAGAATGCATACTTTACTCACAGTAAGAGGGAGCATGGCAAATATGGCTGGTCGAGATCCCACCTTAGGAGGTAACATAGACGAAGGCTGAACTTTTGATCTCTAAATACCATACTTTGATGCAGGTGTTGATGGATAAATAATACTCGGAGTTTGCAGAGTACCAAAATGCGATGTAGGTACTAATAGAGGATCCTTACTAAAAATAAGGGGAAAACCATAAGCTAACTCCAGAACAAATGAAAGTACAATGCTCAAAGCTGGAGGAACACCTGATGCACTCATAGAAGAACCTCTAAATAGGTCAAAAAGAAAACTAATAACACCTTTAAGATAGGGGTTGAAGAACTTGGTGAAACCAAGAAAGACCCTACATTTCAAACAGTCTCAACTTGAGGCTCAGGGAAGAGTCCCCTTGCACTACCTCTAGACAAGGTAGATCTACATGATCATCCACTATCTCAAGACCGTCCACAACTTGTAACTTGCACTTTAGATTGGCCTCTCTCCTTGGACGAAGGCTTATCATCTCTAACCTCATGAGATCTAGTGATTATCGTCTGCATATAAAAGAGTAAATTATAACTTAGAACACAAAGTATGAAGGAAATATGCATAATAAGGAACAAAATAAGGGACATTTCTTAAAAACATATTTGACTTAGAACACAAGGCATTTGGTTTCCAGTATTTCTATGGTGGTACAAATGTTTCATAAATGTATATGACATGAGGATGAAATGCTCACAATCAACCAGAATAAAAATTTCCATATCCGACCAATATACCAACTAAGTGAGCCAAAATCCACTCAATATTCCAACCATCTATGAAGTCCAATGAAATCACATGCCAGTAGACTAAAACACCAAAATATGCAGTTGATACAACATACAACTCTGATTTTGGCTTTTTCATCCAAAAGATACAACCAAATACATATACACAAGACCAATGATATCATGTAAGACCTCACATGATAACACATAGTAAGTAATACCACAAACTACTAAATAACAATAATTTAACAATATAGGCCCCCACACAAGAACAATACGATATTTATAACCATTTTCATGATTAGTTCCCACACCCATAAATTTATTTTTTACTAATATTAATTACCCAGCCCAGTCGGAAGAAAGTTATGCGATAACCTTTCTCAAATGTCAAAAATTGAAACAAAAAACTTTCTACACACTCATTCCCTCACGAATGGACCCTAAATAGACTAAAACATTCAAATATAGAATCTATGCATCAAAAGAAATCTAATGATACCCATATTGCCTATTTTTTAGTTGGGGGTCAAAATGGACCCTCAAAATGGCTTTTCAAAAGAGAAGGTAAGAATTTAGGATTTTTGTCCAAAAAATATTCCATGATTAAAGGAACTCATAGAAGAAAACCTAAGTGGAAATAAGTTAAAATTGGGGTTCAAATCAAAGAAATACTATTTTAGGTCATCCAAGGAAAATTCCCCAAATTTTACCTTTAAATCTAAGATTTAACGAAGTTTAAATGATAAAAATCGGAGATAAATAATTGAAATAAGGATCTGGAACTTACCCAAGTTTAAAAATGAAAGAATTGCTCAAAAACTCAAAACCTCAAGCTCCAAGTCTCAAAAAGAGTAAAGAAAATGAGAAATGAACATTATATACCCAAGTGTCAAGTGTTGCTAAAGCTGACTATTGCTAAAGCTGACTAGTACTGATTTAGCGGTATCTACTCGGCGTGCTAGTCCACTAAAGTAGACAAGGTTCGCTTTAGTGCCCTTTGCTAAGTGCCCTTGCTCAGCCAGTAGCCAGCCGCTAAAATGGTCCAGTGGTGATTTAGCACCTATCACTAAAGCAACAAAAGTGGCAGTTTAGTGCCTGTCACTAAAGAGGCCAAAGTGGCACTTTAGCGGCTGTACCAACTGAGATGCACTAGATGGAGACTTGAAGAATTCCAAGTCTCTATAGATCCCTCGGGATTCATTCAAAATCTTGAGATCGCATATGAACTATACTATCCTTTCAAAATTGATGCTCTGAACTCAATGGCAATATTAGATTTACAAAAAACATCATTTTCATATAGTTGACCTCCAAAATCTAATTTCAAAACATTCTGAATCGAGGGTTGAAATGAGATATAAAAACTATAAAAATACCCTAATAGTGTTACCAACCTAAAATCAAATGTTTTGGATATACTGGTACTGTACGATTTTTCATCCGATGAACCGATTAATAAAAATTGACCAAAGTCAGCTATAAGGCATTTCAAGCCACCAAAAATCACAATATCACATAATTCACACCAAAATGCATTGAGAACCATGCCAATCATCCCACACCCCAAAAATATGATAAAACAACTATAAGAAAGGGTAAAATGGTCAAATCACATAGGAATAAATATTTCCTAATTATCATAGAAAAATCAGTTCATTAAACAATTATATCTCTAAGACCTGAAAGGCATCATACAAGAACTCAAAATACACAAAACAAGAGCTAAAACATAGTTCAAAATATTAAAAAAAGATAAATGTCATTGTCCCTAAATCAAGGAACATGAATATACTGGAAATGATCCTATGGTTCCCCCAACTTAGTGCTCACCCTTGAATTAATGCTTGAGTTATGAACTAGATCTGAAGTCTCATCCAAATATTGGAACTGACTCTACATTCAACAACACAAAAGAGTATAGGCATTACCAGTATAAAGAATATGTACTAGTAGGCATCATCGGCCGGCTTAACTTAACACCATACAAATAAACAAGTCAAATGCAACTAAAATTCAATGAAGACCCAACTCAGAACTAGTTGACAATCAGGTATAAGCATAATACTTCAACTCATTAATTCAACATCAATTATTTTCATATGTATCAATATTCATGTTATACCCATAAGTCATTTACACTTAACCAAGTTGAATTAACAAGTGGCAAGGAAACATTGGTGCAAATGTATTAATAATTTTATACATGCAAGATGTACATATATACTATGGTCAATAGGGACCCTTAACTATGACCTGTAGAGGACGAGTTCTGTAACGCCCCGGAAAATGGGTCCCGGAGCGTCACACGGTGCTTGAGGCTACGAGTATTCCCAAGCTAACCCTTTGAGCCATTTTCATTCAGTTCAACACAAATTAATGGGGTTTCTATAAATAACCCTCAAATATCAACAGAGTAATCATTATCCAAGAATAAAAGAATTTTAGAAAGATAACAAAATACGACTTATTAGTCAACTCCCAACATCTATACTAGTCTGACAAGCCTCTAAGAAAATCAATAAAACCTGCGAGCCATTGAGACATGCCCCAACTGACTCATACTCAGTTATAAAATGTAACAATTCCGTAAAACCAACATCAGACATTACGTCCTCCGAACATAAGGACACACCACAACAGAGAATATAGAACAACATGCCTGAAGAATCACTGTCAAACCTAGAACTAAGCACCTGAACCTACATTCCGAAAAAATACAGCCTACATCCGAAGATGTGGGTTAGTACAATGGAAAGGAACCGAGTATATGGGGGTGTATGCAGTTGTATAAACATCATCATCATAAATATTTATAAGAAATATGCAGGATGTATGAAAGACTCACATAGCCCAAAGAAAATTATCATAATCATGAGAGGATGAAATAAGTACAATAACGCATGTGAGTCATCATATAATTTATCAATCACTTTCAGTTCATCAAGAATATCAATTCTCATAATGTAAATATCATTTAAATCTTTCAAAAGAATAACTTTCACAATTCCACTTTCAAATCACTTCACCATTCACCATAGACACAAGGAAACACACACACACTGGGAGATCCTATAACCGACATAAACCATATGAGCTACATGGAGTCCAACGTACAACCCACGTTGGGGAGAGCCGTCCTATCCTTGACATCGGAGTAGGACTATCGATATCAAATCCACAAAAACCAGTGATCACTATATAAATCAGCTTCAGGCTCACTCCTACGGAGGCACGTAGTTCTAGAGAAGTAAGTTCTCTTTATACCTCACACTCGGTGCTAAAGATTTCTCCCGTACTTAGCTCAAATCATTTCAAAGACAATCCACACCAAAATAATTTCACTAATATATAAATATACATCGGTAGCCATCATGGTTCCCATCTATCAAAATCAACCACGTTGTGGATTTCTTTCACACTCGAGTTCAAAACAACTCCATTAAGACTAAAAGGTCAAATCATTCAAAATATCTCAAATATTCAACATCAACGTGCTTATAATACACACTTCCTAAAAAAACACAATTTCCAATGGGGATTCACAACCTAAATATCAAAATCCTGATAAATATCGTTCAAGATTCATGCTTTATATCTCCACACATGTAAATTCATTTTTCAAAATTATAAACATCAAGATTTTATAATAATCATCATAACATATGGGTTCATGCTTCAAATTCATAAAAATCAAATAAAAATCATGCCTTTGTAAAGAACATTACTTTTGAGCACAAGAACGAAAGAGAGTTCTTGTTGAAAAATTCGACATAGCTTAATTAATGAACTTTACACTGATACTCATTTTTGAGATGTTAATTGTGCCTTTGAATGATGGTTCTTGGAGTTCTTGAACTAGGAACTTGGAATCTCAAATAAATTTGCAGAATTAATGGTGAACTTTAGAGGTTCTTGAAGTTGGATTTAGGAGCTTAGGGTTTTCTTTTTGAGGGAATTTGATGAAATATAACATTTAATGCTTCTAATAGGCTTTAATATAGGGTTTGGACGAATTTTAGGTGAGGGGGAATGACCAAAACGCCCCTTAAAAATCAAATAATTCTGGAATCTGTCCTTTGATGGACTGTTTTGATAGTCTGAGGTAGATCAACCTTTACATTCTACTCCGATATCCAAATTGGATGAAACTAATTTCATTAGAAAGAGGAATCTCATATATTTCCATTGATATATAGTATCTCACCCAGATCATTGTGTACGAGGAGTTATGATCATTTGAAGTTGATCAAAAAATTCACTTTTGGTAGGCTGAAGTAGATCGACCATAACTTTTTGCTTCGATAGAAAAATTGGATGAAACCAATTTCATTAGAAAGAGGACTTGTAGAGCTTTCCGTTTATATATAGTAGATCACACGGATCATTATGTACAAGGAGTTATGATCGTTTAAAGTTGGAGAAAAAATACTCCAGGCCTCAGTACTTTTTCCTACATGTTTTACTATTCACTACTATTCACGATTTGATCGGAATATTCATAACTCGTCGCTCGGGTGTCCATTTTTGATGATCCACATAACATTGGAAAGCTTATTCGATACTATATGCAATGGTGGGTGATAATCTAAGGCATTACACACGAAAAATTTATAATTCATTCTAGAAGATAGAACCCAACATGTTTACGCACAAAATTTCAACAAAAAATTTTCCGGGATATTACATCATCCCCCCCTTGGAAACATTCATCCTCGAATGATGATAGACATGCCAAGATTAGATAGGGAATATAGCTTACAGCTGAAACCATTCGTTAGACTCATCACCACATCGTTTCTCTCTCCGAACGCAACATAGAATGCATAAATTCAAGAAACTACAGCTGAATATATAATAAATGACAGTTGAACTGCTGCAACTTTTATCAAAAGTAAATGATTTAGGAAAGAACGGTACCTTCGGCTTGATCGGAGTTTGTGGAAAATAGGTACGGGTACTTGGATCACATATCCGCCTTAGCTTTCCAAGTTGCACCCTCAACAGATTGGTTTCGCCACAACACCTTGACCAAGGGAAATTCTTTGTTTCTTAGTCTTCGAACACTGAAATCAAGAATCTCAACAGGAATCTCATCAAAAGAAAAATTTTCTCGAATGCCAGCAATCACAGAGGAATCCATTACCACAACATTCCTAATATGATTTCTAAGCATGGAGACGTGGAATATTGGACGAACAGAGGACAACTTGGAAGGCAACTTGACCTCATAAGCTACCTTACCAACACAGCTAAGAATTTTGTAATGACCAACATAACGGGGACTAAGCTTCCCCTTCTTTCCGAATCTCTTCACCCCCCTCATGGGTGAAATTTTCAAATACACTAGGTCACCAACTTCAAACTCAAGTTCTCTCCTTCTAACATCCGTATATGACTTCTGACGACTCTGCGCAGTTTTCAACCTTTCCCTAATCAACTTAAATTTTTCCATAGCCTCAAATACCAAATCAGGACCACTCACAACCACTTCACCCACCTCGAACCAACCTATGGGTGATCTATACTTCCTTCCATATAAGGCTTCAAACGGAGCAATGCCAATACTAGAGTAGAAACTATTATTGTAAGCAAACTCTATCAAGGGTAAGTGATCATCCCAACTTCCCTTAAAGTCAAGTGCACAAGCTCTCAACATATCCTCTAAGGTCTGGATGGTCCACTCAGCCTGACATCGGTCTGCGGATGAAAAGCAAAACTTAAAAGCACTTGGGTACCAAGACCCTAGTGAAAAGTTTTCCAAAATTGCAAAGTGAACTGAGTACCCCTATCCAAAATAATAGACAAGGGAACTCCATCCAGTCTGACTAGCTCTCGGATATACAATCTAGCGTAATCCTCAGCAGTATATGAAGTATGAACAGGCAAGAAATGAGCAAACTTAGTGAACCTATCAACCACAACCCAAATGGAATAATGATGGGTCGGGAAGGAGGTAAACTACTCATGAAGTCCATATTTATCTGTTCCCACTTCCAGGTGGGAATACTAAACTCTGGTATCATACCACCAGGTCTTTGGTGTTCAACTTTAACCTGTTCGAATGTTGTACACTTAGCTACAAACGCTGCTACATCTTTCTTTATGCCACTCCACCAATAGATTTCCCGTAAGTCTCGGTACATCTTGGTGGCACTAGGATGAATAGAATATCGCGCCCCGTGCGCTTCATCCATAATCCTCTATCTCAGATCATCAACATTCGGAACACACAATCTACCCTGCAATCTCAACACACCATCTTCCCCTGGGGAGAAAACCTCTACTTTTTGGTCCTTGACTAACTCCTTTAGTTTGACCAAACTAGCATCTAAGTATTGTTTTTCCTTCACTTTCGAAACCAAGGAGGATTCGAAACTACTCTGAAACCCTATACTACCTTCAGCAGAGTCAAACAACCTAACCCCCATTCTAGCCAAATGATGTACATCACGAGCTAACTTTTTCTTACCTCTACCATATGCGAAACACTACCCATGGACATTCTACTTAGGGCATCCGCCACAACATTGGCCTTGCCTGGATGGTACAACACACTCATATCATAGTCCTTTAACAATTCTAACCATCGTCTCTACCTAAGATTCAATTTTCTCTAGGTAAACACATAATGCAGACTCTTATGATCAGTGAAAACATCAACATGGACACCATACAAATAGTGTCTCCAAATTTTCAAAGCAAACACAATAGTAGCCAACTTAAGGTCATGGGAGGGGTAATTTTTCTCATGGGGTTTCAACTATCTAGAAGCATAAGCTATCACCTTACCCTTCTGCATCAATACGCAACCCAACCTAACTCTTGAAGCATCACAGTACACCACAAAACCATCAACACCATCAGGCAAAGTCAAAACAGGGCTGAAGTGAGTCGAGTCTTCAACTCTTGAAAACTGTTCTCACAAGATTTGGACCACAAGAATTTCACTTTCTTTTGGATCAACTGAGTCATAGGAGATGTTATAGAGGAGAAACCCTCAACCAAATAGCAGTAATAGCCAGGTAAACCCAAGAAACTTCAGATATCAGTCGGACAAATAGGTTAGTCCAATTTCTAACAGCTTTGGTCTTTTGGGGATCAAGTCTAATACCCTCAGAAGAAATGATATGACCCAGAAAGCAACTGACCTTATCCAAAACTCACACTTACTGAACTTGGCAAACAACTTGTGATCTTTAAGGGTTTGTAAGACAGTTTGGAGATGATAAGAATATTCATCCTCACTATGAGAGTACACCAGTATATCATCGATGAACACTATGGCAAATATATCCAGATAAGGTCTGAACACTCGATTCATGAGGTCCATGAAAGCTTCTGGGGCATTAGTTAACCCGAAAGACATAACAAAAAACTCAAAATGGCCATAACTAGTTCGGTAAGTAGTTTTTGGGATGTCACACTCCCTAAGTTTGAGTTGATGATAGCCGGAACGAAGGTCTATCTTTGAGAAATAACTTGCACCTTACAATTGGTCAAACAAATCATCTATTCTCGGAAGGGGTTACTTATTTTTTACGGTGACTTTATTCAATTGGCGTTAATCAATGCATATACATAAAGAGCCATCTTTCATTCTCACAAAAAACCACAGGAGCACCCCAGGGAGAAACACTGGGCCTTATGAAACCCTTATCTAGTAGATATTTGAGTTGCTCTTTCAACTCCTTAAGTTCTGCAGGGGCCATACGATAAGGAGGAATAGAAATGGGCTGAGTATCGAGAAGAAGATCAATACCGAACTCTATCTCTCTATTAGGAGGTATCCCTGGGAGATCATCCAAAAAGACATCAGAAAACTCATTCACGATATTAAAAGACTAGAGAGTTGGAGTCTCAGACTTAGTGTCTTTAACTCTAACCAAATGGTAAATACACCCCTTGGAAATAAGCTTTCTAGCTTCAAGGTAAGAGATAAAATGACTCTTGGGTGACACAGAATTCCCATACCACTCAAACACGGATGCACCCAAAAATTAAAACTTGACCACTCAGGTCTGATAATCAATAGAGGCATAAGAAGAATACAGCCAATCCATACCCAGAATCACATCAAAATCTACCATGTCTAACTCAATCAGATCAGCCAACAAGACTCTATGAAGAACAGTAATAGGATATTTTTTATACACTTTCTGGGCAACAATCGAATCACCCACTAGGGTAGAAACTAGGATAGGCTAAGGAATAATCTCAGGACTCATTTCAAAATTCACAGCAATCAAAGGTGTAACATATAAGAAACTGGATCCAGGATCCAACAAAGCATACACATCAAACTGCAATATACGAAGCATACCAGTAACAACATTGGGAGAGTCCTCCTGTTCCTGGAGGGATGGTAAAGCATAAAATCTATTCTGGCGCTGCCCACCAGCATTACTAGAAGAGGCGCCCTGAGCTGGGGCTGGGTGAGTCACTAGAACTGGAGCACTAATTATCTAAGTCTGGGTCTGAGGGCGATAGTTACGACGCCTTTGTCCATCCTGTGGACAATTTCTATCTCTGTAACCCATGTCACCACATCTTAAACAACCCCTCTTCTCACCCCAACACTCACTCAAATGAGCCCTACCATACTTAGGACACAGGGGACGATTTGGCTTACTGCCAGCACTGTACTGGGACCTGGATGCATATGGCCTGCTACCTTGCTGATGCCTACCTTTAGGCATGGGAGCAATAGCAGATGATGGTGCTGGCATAGATGAACGATCCTGATAGTGAGGGCGACTCCTTTCCTGCGATCTAGTCAGACCCTGTCCGTGCTGCTCGGACCTAGCTCTCTTATTCCCTCTTATTCTATCTCTCTCCTTAATATTGTCTACCTCAATATGTTGGGCATGAGTCATCAGCCTAGAAAGATTCATCTTAATATTCAGCATAGCAGACCTACACTCCTTAACCACATAACTAGACACTCCAGTACAAACTTACTCATACTAGCCCGATTAACAACCACTAAGTCAGGAGCATACTTGGCCAACTGATTGAACTTTAGACAATACTCCCTAACAGTCATAGAGCCCTGTCATAGGTTCATAAACTCTTCCACCTTTGCCTCTCTTATTTCCAAAGGGAAAAACCTATCCAGGAATGCATCCTGGAACTCTTGCCAAGTTGTAGGGACAACTCTCTCACCTCTACCTTTCCTCCAAGCAACAACCCAGTCATGAGCAAGTTCTTTCAACCTATACGCAACCAACTCCACACTATGTTCCTCAGATACATGTATTACCTGAGTAATCTTCCGCACCTCCTCTAAAAATAATCGTGGATCCTCATCAGACTTGGACCTATAGAATTTCGGCGGATTCATCCGCATGAAGTCACGGATCCTGGAAACAGCTGCATCACCTCCCTGCTACTGTGGAGCCGGGGCCGGATAGTCCTGAACATTTGCAGTAATAGCTTGGGCCAGTTCCTGAAGGGCTACTCGAAATTCAGCATGAGACACGTTTTCATTCAATGGGTCAGCGGGTTGAGGTTGCTGACCATCATTATTTCTTCTCACTCGATGTGGAGGCTTATTTCTGAAAGAGGAGAGCACGAATAAATAGCAGAGAGATACACTTTAAGAACGATAGACTTCTGAAAGAAAGAATCACACTTTTTCCTAAAATGACTTGTATCCTCTTTCTCATAGATATGGTGCGCTACATACCGATGATTAAAACTCTACTTAATACGGCTTGTCAGACTTCCTCGGACACCTTAAAACCTTTGGCTCTGATACCAAGTTTGTAACGCCCCAAAAAATGGGTCCCGGAGCGTCACACAATGCTTGAGGCTAGAAGTAGCCCCAAGCTAACCCTTTGAGCCATTTTCATTTAGTTAAACACAAATCAATGGGGTTTCCATAAATAACCCTCAAATATCAACAAAGTAATCATCATCCAAGAATAAACGAATTTTAGAAAGATAACAAAATATGACTTATTAGTCAACTCCCAACATCTATACTAGTCTGACAAGACTCTAAGAAAATCAATAAAACTAGAGAGACATTGAGACATACCCCAACTGACTCATACTAGTTATCAAATGTAAACAATTCCGTGAAACCAATATCAGCCATCACGTCCTCGGAAAATGAGGACTCACCACAACAGAGGATGTAGAACAACATCCCCAAAGAATCACTGTCGAACCTGGAACTGAGCACCTGAACCTACATTCTGAGAAAATACAGCCCACATTCGAAGATATGGGTCAGTACCAAGGAAAGGAACTGAGTATATGGGGGTGTATGCAATTGTATAAACATCATCATCATAAATATTTATAAGAAATATGCAGGATGTATGAAAGACTCACATAGCCCGAAGAAATCATCATAATCATTAGAGGATGAAATAAGTACAATAACATATGTGAGTCATCATATAATTTGTCAATCACTTTCAATTTATCAAGAATATCAATTCTCATAATGTAAATATCATTTAAATCTTTTGAAAGAATAACTTTCACAATTCCACTTTCAAATTACTTCACCATTCACCATAGACACAAGGAAACACACACACACAGGGAGATCCTATAATCGACATAAACCATATGAGCTATATGGAGTCCAACGTACAACCCATGTTGGGGAGATCCGTCCTATCCTTGCCATAAGAGTAGGACTATCGATATAAAATCCACATAAACTAGTGATCACTATATAAATCAGCCTCAGGCTCACTCCTACGAGGGCACGTAGTTCTAGGGAAGTAAGGTCGCTTTATACCTCCCACTCGGTGCTAAAGATTTCTCCCAGACTTAGCTCAGATCATTTCAAAGATAATACACAACAAAATAATTTTAGTAATATATAAATATACATCGGGAGCCATCATGCTTCCTATCTATCAAAATCAACCAAATTGTGGATTTCTTTCACACTCGAGTTCAAAAAATCTCCATTAAGACCAAAAGGTAAAATCATTCAAAATATCTTAAATATTCAACATCAACGTGCTTATAACACACACTTTCTCAAAAAAATACAATTTTCAATGGGGATGCATGACCCAAATATCAAAATCATGATAAATATCGTTCAAGATTCATGCTTTATATCTCCACACATGTAAATTCATCTTTCAAAATCATAAAAATCAAGATTTCATAATAATCATCATAAGATATGGGTTCATGCTTCAAATTCATAAAAATAAAAAAAAATCATGCCTTTGTAAAGAAAATTACTTTTGGGCACAAGAACGAAAGAGAGTTCTTGTTGAAAAACCCACATACCTTGAATGATGAACTTTAAATCAATATTCATTTTTGAGATGTTAATCGTGCCTTTGAATGATGGTTCTTGGAGTTCTTAAACTAGGAACTTGGAATTTTGAATAAATTTGCAGAATTAATGGTGAACTTTGGAGGTTCTTGAAGTTGGATGTAGGAGCTTAGGGTTTTCTTTTTTAGAGAATTTGATGAAATATAACATTTAATGCTTCGAATAGGCTTTAATATAGAGTTTGGACGGATTTTGGGTGAGGGAAAATGACCAAAATGCCCCTAAAAATCAAATATTTTTGGAATCTGTCCTTTGGTGGACTATTTTGATAGTCTGAAGTAGATCAACCATAACCTTTTACTTCGATATCCAAATTGAATGAAACCAATTTTATTAGAAAGAGCACTCTCATATGATCGTTTGAAGTTGACCCAAAAATTTGCTTTTGATAGGCTGAAATAGATCGACCATAACTTTTTGCTCCAATAGACAAATTGGATGAAACCAATTTCATTGGAAAGAGGACTCGCAGAACTTTCTATTGATATATAGTAGATCACCCAGATCATTATGTACAAGGAGTTATGATCATTTAAAGTTGGATAAAAACTATGCCAGGCCTCAGTACTTTTTCCTGCACGTTTTACTGTTCACTACTATTCACGATTTGATCGGAATGTTCATAACTCGTCACTCGGGTGTCCGTTTTGGATGTTCCACATATCGTTGGAAAGCTTATTTGATACTCTATCCAATGCTGGGTCATAATCTAAGGCATTCCTCACGAAAAATTTATAATTCATTCTAGAAGATAGAATCCAATACATTTACACACAAAATTTCAACAAAAAAATTTTTGGTGTATTACAAGTTCAATCCATCTACTAGTGTCAACATGACACTCATTCCAATAACATTTTTAGCCTAATAATTGATCCTAATATCATCACAATGCATAGTCTCACTACAATGCTCAATGGTCACAACGTAATTTCTCATGTCATGATGGTGCCAACTATAACCCACCAGTAGACTACCAACCCATAGTCTGAAACTACTAATAACAGACTACCTAGACTACCTAGAGAATGTAGGAAGAATGTAGAATACATATAGTAAGAGACTATAGTAAGAGACTAACATACATAAGATAGTCCCCAAAACCTGGTTGAATTTGTACAAGAGGTTCTAACATAACAAAGATACAAAATAAAGTATCGAGAGAATATACTGATACTATCTATCTCTGAATATAACATGAAGAACAGTCTAGTACATAAGGGAAAGGAAACACAACAAACGCACCCCACGTCTCTGAACCATAGCTGCTCTGCATGATGCACACAACACACTACTAAAAAATAGGAAAACTAACCACCAAAACCGACCATATGTGGTCGATTTTCCTGCATTTGCGACCAAAAAATCAACCAAAATGCATGGTCGAAAAAAGAGTGATAACTTTTTTAAAACTGACCATGTGTGGTCTATTTTTTTAAAATATATATATATATATATATATATATATATGTATATATATATATATGTATATATATATATATATTTAAAATTCAATATTATTTTTTCTAAAAAAATTTATTTTTTAAATAAAAATAAATTTTTAAAAGAAACCGACCAGAAGTGGTTGGTTTTGTAATTAAATTAATTAATTGATTTATAAAAATCTGACAACATGTAGTCAGTTTTATTAAAATTAGTTAATTAATTTAAATAAAAAATCAACGACATCTGATCGGTTTTATTAAAAATAAATAATTAATTTAAATATAAAATCAACCACTTGTGATTGATTTTTTATATAATAAAATATTTTTTAATTAATTATAGTAAACTGACCACGTGTGGTTAGTTTTTTAAAAAATTGGTGGATTTTCTAGAAATATTTCTAGAAAATCGACCACATGTGGTTGGTTTTTTTGGTAATTATTTTTAGCAAAAAATAGCATAAACATCAACCAGCATAAAAATCAAAATAACAGTATAACAATCAACCAGCATAACAATATAAACAACCCGCATAACAATACAAACATTTAAAATCAAGTTATTTACAAAATTTATCAAGGTTTCAAATCCAAACTACAAAAGATACAAAAGTCTAAAAACTACAACTCATCATCCTCTTCGTCATCCGCATCCTTAGCCCCACACGTGGAATTTGATTCCTCTTCTGTGGTGTAATAATCATCCAGTAGGCCTAGACCTTTTGAAGCACGAACTGCATCACCAGGACAAGGGGGAAGAATCCCTACACATCAAATTAAAGAGTTGATCTACTCCTGCATCATTTTGATTTGTGATGATGTTTTCTCTTCCTTCTTCTTCACCTTCTCAGTCGGTGCAACAAGCTCTTTAGTTAGTTCAGAAACCATATTTTTTAGTAAATCAATGGTTTGTCTATCAACTTAATATGGATAGGATGTATCACCGAATGAAGACCTAATATTCCGGCTAAAGCATTTTCTATGGAACCCATACTATTGGCCTCTAACTGGAAAACACATAGTTTATTTCTAGAACTCCTAGAACTCCTCCTCTGCATCTTCAGGTATTGTTTCACTTTGACTTTCAGGAGGCTGAGTACTACGATACTCATTAATAAACTGCATATATTTGTCCTATATTCAAAATAAAATTAAAATTAATATTAAAAAAATATTAAACTACTCGTACTTGAATAATATCAACTTTGAGAAAAAGATTCATAAATACAAAATTTGACTCTTACATGGGTAGCTTTTACACGAGCCTCAACCCAGACATCTTCATCAGTTGGGTTCTTTTTTCTCCTTACATGGATCACCTCGAATACCTTATGTTGTTGTATCTTCCTACCCAATTTTTTTCTGCATATGATAAAATTATTAATTTTCAAATAATTAAAATTTAAATGGAAACAAACAATTAAACCTGTAGAAGTTACATATCATTTTTTTGCTCTACAGTAATCTGACTAACTCCTCCCACAGTATTTAAAGAGCCACCCTTGGATGATGTCCTGGATTTCTTTCCTTTATCATGCAACACTTGGTATTCATCACTTTTCCAATAGCGAAGATAATATTGCCACATGGGTTCGAGTATAAACTCTGGTCGTACCCTCTTTATTCTGGCATAATCCAACAGACCGTTCATTCTGAGTCTTGCTCTTCTATAAAAATTCTTCTGTATAGCATGGTCATTTGTTTCAGCCCACTAGTAATATTTATACAACAAAAACAAAATTTTAATATTCAATTTTTTACTCTAACAATGTGTTAAGTAGTTGATAAGTTAAATCTTCACTTGAAATTCTTTAAAAATTTCATTTTTATAAAATTCTGGAACCTTTTGCCAACTGGTCCAATAGCCATTGCAGTGGTGACAAATGCATTTAGTCATAATTTTTGTAATTCCATCATCGGGCAAAAACCTACAACACAAGATCAAACATTAATTTAACAGAGCATAATATTATAGTAAATGAAAACTGAATAATATTGTTATATTTAGAAATCCTACCCTACTCCATATGGAATAAAGTACTGCCCCCGATAAGAATCTCTATCTCTAAAATGTAGAACAAGTGCTGGCGGATGAACTAGTATCGGTGGATCTGAAGCATCAGATGATGTGCCTAAAAAATGAAGATCTGTCAACCTAATAGATCCAGTTTAATCACTATAAGAACGTGGGTGACGACTATTAGAAGGTACTGCAGATGATGGTAGATGATAGCATGTTACAGAGATCATCTGAGAATGATGCGATGACCCATAAAGTGGACCCACATGCATAGGAGCATGAATTAAATGATGCGAAGGCAGTGGCATGGGGATGGGAGCAGAATGAGTTGATTTAGACCCATAAAGTGAACCCACATACATAGAAATAGGAACTAAATTATGCGGTGACCTAGAATAAGAGGGTTGTACTAGCAAGTCAGCAAACCGACCCTCATTTATATGAATACCTGGCAGTCGTCTATAAGGAAGAGGTTTTTTTTCTTTTTTGTCTTTGTAGGATCAAATTTTTGCTTACCGTTGTCACCTTTACTGCTATAATGACCCAAGACTGCCCCTTAGTCATAACACGGTGCTTAGAACCACAAGTGATTTCAAGCTAACCCTCCTACTGGCATAACTCATGAGTAACTGGGTAAATTACATAAGTCTAAAAGAAATATGCCAAAGATATATCTTTTCTGAATATGATCAAAACAAACTATATTAAAATAATTACAACTCTGATTATACAAGATAAAAATGGGAATCAAATTAATCAACTTCTACTGACTGTTTATAAAGCCTCTACTAGTATTGACTATCGGTATCTGGGACACGAATCCAACTAACACTAATTAACATATATGAGTAAGAAAGTAAGCTACATGAATAACATCTACCTGAAGTCCTCAAAGTTGTTAGACTCATCATCTGCTGACTAAAATCTACAACTGTTTGATCGTGATATATGGACTATAACGGAACTGGTACCTATATTATTAAATAATGTAGCACATAGACTTATATGTGGATCAGTGGTTTTTGAATATATTGAGCACATGGGGTGAATACATAAATAAAATATTAACTCAATTATTCATATAGCTTTTAATGAATATATGTTAGGTGTAAATGACTCACAATGGTTTGAATAACTAAAAGCTAAAAATCATAAATCATGAATGATAAAGCATACTGCATAAATGTTGTGAGTCATAATACTTAGTTCTAAAAGTTTTACTTTTACTTTTTCTACTAGTGGAATAAGTAGAACTGAAGTTATGTCTAATTTTAAATCATGTATGCTAAGTGTAAAAGGACTCACCTTTGTGTCTATAAACTAAAAGTTGAAATCTTATAGCTAATGACTTATGTAAAACAATATCTGAATAAATTTGTGAGCCTTTACACTTAGTTTCTAAAAGCTTTTCTGTTATTCTTTTTTGTTAGGGAGGTTCTTCTAACCGATATATACCATGTGAGCTATCATGATGTACAACGTCATGTTCCCCTAAGGGAAAAACCTCACATTGGGGAGAGGTGTCATACTTTTGTCAAGTAGTATAACCAAAGTTAAGTGATCACAATCTATATCTACATCCATATAAATGGTAATAATCTGATAATCTGAACCTATGTAGGCTTGTAGTTCTGGGTCACGTGAACTGAGACACATAGCCAACTCGGTGCTAAATACTACTCCCTTAATTATATACTGGTTCTGTAGGAAACTACCTTAAAGTAGCATAAGCTTTTATAATGAAAACCAGCTATGCATCAATCTGTTCTAAACTGTAATCAAAACTAATTTGTATGGATTCCATATATTAGCTGAGGATCAAAATATCAAATCTTGCTTAAAAATTTGAATACATGCTTATCAAAGAATGATCAAATATCATCTTTCTTGAAATATCAAGACTTAGACTTAGGGCTTACAACCCATACTTGGAAATCATGTCAAATCATAATAACTTCATGCTTAACAATACTAATCTTGAAACTCTTTAACAATTCAAGTCAAGATAATGAAATCAAAATCACAATGTTATGCTTAAAGCTCAATCGGAAATCTTTAATCAACGTATCAAATCATACACATAGTGTTCAAATCATGAAAGAGAATTCTTTAAATCAAGATAACTATGCACTTTCATATTTCAATCACATGATAAATCCATAAACTCAAAACAAGATACTCTGGGTATGAACCCTAGTTGTAAATCATGTAAATTCAACTTTAAAAACTAGTTTTGTGCACAAGGATGAAAGGAGTATCCTTGATTATAACCCCACATACCTTATTAGACTTGATTAGATGTAGAAAGCTTCACTCTGAAATCCTAGGATATGATCTTGAAAGCTTTTCTTGATATTCTTTGATTAGAAAGATTGGGTTCTTGATTTTCTTTAAGAAGATTTGATGAAGTTCTTGCTATTCTTGAAGGGGCTAGAATTTTCTTTGTTGAGAAAAGGATAAATAATGATGTAAATAATTATTTTAGGGCTTTAATTATCTGTTATGGATGAGTTAGGGTGGAGGAAAGGACTTATTTTCCCTTATAAAATTGGAAACAAAAACTAAAAAATAGGTGCGTGCGATGGAGCGCGCGTCCTGGACTAATCGTGCGACTTCACTGCCTCTCTCACGAAAATGGCTATAACTTTTTGCTTGGGTATCGGATTAACGCAAAACTAGTATCTTGGAAAGCTAATTCAATTATCTACAAGTTAGTGGTTCTTGTGATGTAAAATTCTATGTATATAAAAATGTAAACATGTTCAAATTATACCCTTGTAGAATCAAATACTAAACTTTTAAAAAATCAAAGGCTCTTAGCTCAACTTTGTTCTAAGTGAATTCTATGAACATCTTTCACCTCGAGAGCACTTAATAAACTAAGATAATGATCATGAACTTATATTCATATGGGAATCATTTGGATTATATCTTACACACGTAGGAACGACGATTAGAATTCTAGCGTGAAAATATGAGGTTTTACATTATCTCCTCCTTGAAATTATTCGTCCTCGAATGATGTATAGGAACTTGTTGAAGCTTTAGAGGTATGGAGTAACGTGGACATGATACATCTTTAAAGAAAGGATATAACTGAGTTGAAACATTAAAAACTTCTATCATAAAATTGATTTTTGAGCTGATTTGCCTTTACTTACTATATGGAGCTGATTCATGCTGAGAATTTAGAGTTCGTTTGAAGTGTTCATGATATAATCATACATATAGAACTGCGGAGTGATAAATTATGTAGGGACGAATCATAAGACAATGAGACTAAGATCATATAATGGGTATTACATTGTCTGAGCTGGAATACTTTGAAAACTAAGATCATTCACTGAACACTTATGAACTGAATCATGACTAAATAACTAAATCTGAAATTGATTCCTGGTGCATGGACTGAACTGAATTCATAATTTACATGAATGCAAACATCTTACCTTATAGAATGGCCTTACTTATCTTCTTGATTGCTAAACTGGATCGCAGTCTATACTGATTGAATCATACTGAAAGCTTATACTCAACTGGAGTATTTCTTCAACACTCTTTCTAAGAAGTTATATTAATATTTGGAGCAAAGGATCATGGGCATGATCTTAGAAAGACATCTAACTAAGGAATCACAACATTGATATAACTCTATAGCATGGAACATAGACATATAAATCATAAGTTGGGATAGAATTACCAGGCCTTAGGTAATGCAACTTCTTACTTTCAAGCTCAGCAACACTTCTCTAATACCCCCTCAACTATACTATTTTCCTTAAATACCATATTCATTTGATTCAACTTATAATTCTTACATGGGTGTTGATAAATCCATCTACTAAAGTCTAAACTAAACTAAATTCCCTCACCATGATCAAGCCTAACTCAAAATCACAAGATAAAACATGCTACACCATAATACTAGTCTAAACCGCATGATTCAATATTCTATGTCTCCTTTAGAGATCACACCCTAGGCATAAAATGCCTTACCACTTCAATGACTAACTCTGAACTATTACTATGAATCGACTAGAGCATATTGCATTCATCCACTTATATTCCAACATGGAATTCAATCCTATAACTATAACCACATATGAACTTCAAGGCAAACACCCATAAAGGCATACTTTTCATATTTTCTAAATCTCTATCAATAATAACTTTCTTGCACTATTCTCAAGAAGACATACTCAGAATTCTCAACTAACTATGACATATTCCAAACATTTACCTCCATATTCCTTCATCCTTTAGCCTTATAAAAAGAATAAATTATCTTTCCTAATAAGGGTCATCAACTCTTTCTCATCTAAACCATTGCTTATCCATTATCATCTCCACTGCCTTAACAGAAAGAGAGGTCATTGAAGGGCTAGCGCATAAGGACCTGAAGCACAAAAGAATACTATATATAACCTTGACACTTAACTGAGACCTGAGGAATAGAATGTCAAAGGGGTGGATTCATTAAAGATATCTAAATGAGGACATACCTGATATAATGTGAGTTTCACTAACAACATGAGTTTTGAGAACTGACCATACTCCAAAACATAAGTTCATACTTATCATAAGCTATTCAACATAATACTGGAGTTCATAGATTTATGAGGGATGAATCAAATCACAGTGTGAAGTTGTTTCTTACTTGCTGGAAGCTAAGAATGAACTTGAATACGCATGAAGTGTATAAGCATTGGCCCTTAAATATGCTGGAACAAGAGCTGGAAAAATAAGGGGGCACACGTCGCGGGCTATATAATGGGCTCCCTTAGCAGTGGAATAAAGCGCGCACCGCGGGCATATCGTGGGATGCTACTATTTTAGTGATCCAAACATGCCTCTATGCTCGTTCAAAAATTCTGAAACCAACCCAGGGTGTACTATCATCAACCCCGATCATGAATCAACTTAAAAATTAATGTTCTGAGGTCGGAAAGGATGAAAATAAAAACATCAAAGTCTCGGATATTTAGAAATGGCTGAGTCGCAAAAGTTAGGGAAATTTTCTAAATTTTGAACCCCTTTAAGTGTAATAGGGGACTGGAATGAGCTAGGGTCTTATAGGGTCTTATGATATCTCCCCCTTAGATTAAAGCCATCCTTCTAAACTTATGGATCTATTTCATATTCTCGAGACTGAGCCATAATTTCTTCATTCTAATGTTTACACATAAATGCTAAACTCACAAGAGTAAAGTATATTTTGAACTTACTGACTTAATTCTTAGACACTCTCCTAGTACATACCACCCTTAACTTTCTCTATCTTCGATAATCATCATCATAGACTTACACTCTATTAACTCAACAAACATATCTGCCTCACTAAATACATAATCTAAATCACATTTCTAAACTTATATTTTCCCCCAAACCATAAGAATCAAAACCATAATTAAAAGGCTCAACACCATCTATCCATAACTCCTTAACTTGACTATCCAGAACACCATGTACTATATATCTAACCTTCTTCTACTAAGGCTCTCAAGTGTACTACTAACCATACACAACACTTAATAAACTTAGAAAATAATTAAATCTCCATATCACCTTGGGCATACCTTTACGTGATACTTACGACATCATACTAAATTACGAATAAATGAACTTAAACTCTTGCACACACTGTTCCAACCTACTAGATCACTTCCATTCAACTAGCCATACTAACCAAGAAATCATTATTTCCACCTTGATGATCATATACTATTCAATCTTAGTATCTAGTGCTAGGCGTGATTAAAAATCCAATCTAACATACTATTCTCACTTGAAAGTTATAAAATAAAGTATACGGAAACACTAGTCCACTAGAACCTCATAATAATAATAATTGATCATGACCTTATGGTATATCTTATTATAATCCATTAGCACATCCCTCTTACACACATCTCTAGTACTTATCCATATATATATCTAAATTACCTTCATGGCTCTATAAGTTTCAACTAAACTCCTTTTTCAAACCTCAAAGGAAGCCTAAATTAACAATACTAAACCACCAACCACATTCATTAATAACCAATACTTTTCTAAGAAAATAAGTACCATCAATAACTCTATTCATACTTCAAGAAAACAACAATTCACCTTAACTAATGGCTCTTTCTCTACTTTCTACCAAGGAACTACTACCACATTCATTACCATTAAACTAACACACAAGGACATATCACCTTGACACAAACTCTATAACACGAATAAGCTTATCTATATACTTTTGATCAATTGTCATTCTCACCTTTCTTGCCACTACACTTCTATACCCATACTTCCAACTATAGAAAGGTTCTACTACTTATAAATCATAACACTCTAGGTTGAAATGTCTCTTGAATGCAAACTTTATTTAACAATCTAGATTTATAATATCTCCTCTCATGAGCAGTATTTGAATTAAAAGGTTAATGGGGAATCTAAATACATATCTTACTCTGTCTTAACTAAACAAATCATATGGATGAGGACATAACTTTCAACTTGAGAAATTTATAACACACTAGTGAGCTCCTCTCAAGCCCCTTATGTTACTTCTGAAGTTACTGATAGTAAATCTTATCTTGGTATGAATTAGAACTTACTAATCATGATATCTCAAGAACAATACACAGATGGAGAATTTTGGAGTAACACATGAATCTATAGAAGTTTTAGAGAGAACAACTTTATAACATGATCTAGAGTATGAAAGAAAGGAAACTTTTCTTAAACTCCCTGTAGCCAATCAAAAAAAAGTATAGATATCTCTGTAATATTCTCTAAGACTCTACTAGACACAGCTTCATAGACACCCTAGCACACTTGAACCTTGTGCTCTGATACCAAGTTTGTAACGATCCGAGACTACACCCTAGTCGTTATACAGTGCTTAGGACCACAAGTGATTCCAAGATAACCCTCCTACTGGCATAACTCATGAGCAACTGAATAAAATGCATAAGTATGAAAGAACAAAGTGAAAGAGACATCTTTTCTGAATATGATCAAAACAAACTATATTAAAAGGATTAAAACTATAATATACAAGATAAAAACTAGAATTAAATACATCAACTTCTACTGACTGTCTATAAAGCCTCTACTAATATTGAATATAGGTAGTCGGGATGCAACTCCAACTACCACTAATCAATATATGAGTAAGAAAGTAAGGTATATGAATAACATCCAACTGAAGTCTCCAAAGTAGAAAGACTCATCACCTGCTGACTAGAATCTGCAACTATCTGATCGTGATATATGAACTACAACTGAACTGGTACCTACATTAATAAATAATGTAGCACATAGATGTAAATATGGAGCAGTACTTTTGGAATGTACTGATTATGAAAGGGTGAATGCATAAGTAAAACAGTAACTCAATTGTTCATATAGCTTATAAAGAATGAGTGCTAGGTGTAAATGACTCACATTGGCTTGAATAATTGAAAGCTGAAAATCATAAATCATGAAGGATAAAGCATACTATATAAATCTTGTAAGTCATAACACTTATTTCTAAAAGTTGTACTTTTACTCTTTCTACTAGTGGAATAAGTAGAACATAAGTTAAGTCTATTTTCAAATCATACAGGCTATGTTTAAAAGGACTCACCTTTTTATCTGTAAACTAAAAGCTGAAATCTCATAGATAATGACTTATGTAAAACAATATCTAAATAAAATAGTGAGCCTTTACACATAGTTTCTATTAGTCTTTTTGTTATTCTTTTCTATTAGGGAGGTTTTTCTAACCGAAATACACCATGTGAGCTATCATGATATCCAATGTCATGTTCCCCTAAGGGGAAAACCTTGCGTTGGGGAGAGGTGTTGTACTCTTGCCAAGGAGTATAACCTGAGCTAAGTGATCGGAATCTATATTTGTGTTCATATAAATGAGAATAATATAATAATTTGAACCTACGTTGGCTCGTAGTTCTGGGTCTTATGAACTGAGACACAACCCAACTCGGTGATAAATACTACTCATTTATTTATATACTTATTCTATAGGAAATCCACCTTAAAGTAGCATAAGGGCTTATAATGAAAACCAGTTATGCATCAATCTATTTTAAATTGTAATCGAAACTAATATGTGTAGATTCCATATAATAGCACAGGATCAAGAGATCAAATCTTGCTTAAAAATTTGAATGCATGCTTATCAAAGAATTCTCAAATATCAACTTTCTTGAAATATCAAGACTTAGACTTAGGGCTTACAACCCATGCTTGGAAATCATGTAAAATCACAATAAAATTCATGCTTAAAAATAATAATCTTGAAACACATTAACTATTAAAGTCAAGATAATTAAATCAAAATCACAATGTTATGCTTAAAGCTCAATTGAAAATATTTAATCAATGTCTCAAATCATACTCGTTGTGTTCAAATCATGAAAGAGAATTCCATAAATCAAGATAACTATGCTCTTTCATACTTCAATCACATTATAAATCCATAAACTCAAAACAAGATACTTTGGGTATGAATCCTAGTTAAAAATCATGTAAATTCAACTTTAAAAACCTTTTTTGGGAATAAGGATGAAAGGAGTATCCTTGTTCATAACCTCACATACCATATTAGGCTTGATTTGATGTAGAAAGCTTGAATTTGAAACCCTAGGAGATGATCTTGAAAGCTTTTCTTGATATTCTTAGATTAGAAAGCTTGGGTTCTTGATTTTCTTAAAGAAGATTTGATGGAGTTCTTGGTGTTCTTGAGTGTCTAGGGTTTTCTTTGGAGAGAAAAGGATGAATAATGATGTAACTAATGCTTTTAGGTTTTTAATTATTTGTTATGGATGAGTTAGGGTAGAGGAAAGAACTTATTTCCCCTTAAAAATGTAGTAATAGAAACTGAAAAATAGGTGTGTGTGATGGAGTGTGCATCGCGGGCTAATCGTGCGACCTCACTGCCTCTCTTACAAAAATGACTGTAACTTTTCGTTCGAGTATCAGATTAAGGCAAAACTGGTATCGTTAGAAAACTTATTCAATTATCTACAAGTTGGTGGGTCTTGATCTATGAAATTCTATATATATAAAAAGTTATATACATTCAAAGTAGACCCTTGTAGAATCAAATACTACAAGTGATTTGTATGGTCATCTTTCACCTCGAGAGCTCTTCATAAACTATTATAATGATCATGAACTTATTTTCACATGGGAATCATTTCGATTAGAGCTTACACACGTAGTAATGATAGTTAGAATTCTAGCATGAAAATATGGGGTATTACAACCTCCCATCTAAATTATGTAAAGTTAACAAGTAGTTAGTCCTTACAAAATCAATATAAGAAAACACCTATGGTAAAATAGTCCAAGTAATTAATTTCAAGCTACTAATTCACATTTTAAATCACTAAATCAGTATTAAAAGAATGTATTACTACATAAAAGATGAAAAAGTGACAACAACAATCTAACGCAGTGTATTACATATCAATCTTATACAAGAAACATAAAGGTAAATAGTACAAAGCATAAAGACATCAATACATAACAAATACAACATACTCCTAATCCTCCTCTCCCAAAGATTCTCCACTAAACCATTCACTCTCTTCCGAAGTTTTCTCATCTCCTACCCACTCAGCCTTTTCTTTTGCAATATTAACTTATTCAAATATATTTTTTGGGTTGTTCCAACTATCCACTAAATAAATGTCCACTAACTGGTGATCAATTTGCATTTCATTTTGATATGTAGTCTCCAATATATTCTCAACTTCCACCCATCATATAGGATTTATTTTGATTATATCCCACTAATCAAACTTATCACTGAGCAAAGGATAAGGAGCATAATACACTTGTTTAGCATTTTGCGCGAGAACAAAGGGATCATAAACAGGATATGTCCTATTGTGATTCACTTCAATGATGTTATGCTCCTTATGTACTCTTGGGCCTATTATGATTAGATCAAACCACTTATATCGAAAGAGGACAATTTTGTTGTTAGGAAACCAACATACTTCATTTCTAAGATCTCTGGTATGAAGCCAAAGTAATCAATATCATCATCACCCTTAACCCAAACACAACAATTATTTGTTTTCTTTATTTTAGAGTTTTCTTCAGTGTAAAATTTAAATCCGTTTACTTTGTAATGGGACATTGTTCGAGCTTGAACTGGTTCAAAAGAAATATCTCTCAAAAATTGATCATATTCAGCCGTATTTGGGGAATGGTATACCTAAAAATATTATACACATATATATACATATATTAGTTAAAGAATGAGTAAATGTTTAAAATTTCTAGAAATATTAGTAATCTTACACACTTCATATATAAACCATGTTACAAAGGATGCATACACTTGATTTTTATGGAATTGAGTCTTAAATGAACAAAAGATTCAACATACGAAACACAATTAGTTTTCTTAAGGGAATGATTAAATAAATATGATATGTTAATATTTAATATCCTTACTTCGGAGAGGGCTCAACTTCTAAGAATTTTAGCAAGACATACAAAGTTGCTAATTTATGCTCCATGGTAGTGAGCTGATGAAATATGGTCTTTTTACCCTTACTACCAAATTAATTAAAAATTAATATTGGTTACAAATAAGGCTTATTCTCATCATCCTAATGAGGATTCAGTCTATTTCTTAAACAATCAACTTCATCAGTAAAGTAGTATCAACAAAATTGAGACATTTCTCTTTCAAGATGATACATGTCAAATGGCTTCCTTAGCTTTCGATGACATCCTTCAAAGTCACTACAGAAAGAATTAAGCTTTGGTCGTATAGAGGGCATAAGATCATACTTAGAGGGTTCATTTTGAGCATGACTTAAAACAATTCCGTGTGTGGAAGGTTGCTTGGATGCTTACATCGATGTTAATCGGAGAACCACAAGCATTGAAGTATGAACCATATTCGGTTTGGAGAGTATTGAAGAGGAACCATTTATTCAAGTTATAACACACCTTGTCCTCCCCTTCATTATGGGTATTTTGGACATTGCACATTGTGTATTTACACACCATGTCTGCCTCTCTCATTAAGGGCAAAGTGGTCTTTTTGTCTTTTTTTGAAATATGATATAAGTAGGACATTTTAGGTCTTCTCTTTTTAGTTTATGAGTGATGAATGTATGAAATATTTCAAATCATATATCTTGAGAGTATAGCACCTTAGAGTAGTTCTTAGATACGGCTTGGAAAAGCCATCTTAGTATAGGGCTTGGAAAAGCTAATGTTGACCTTTGTTTGGAAACGGTAGATCATGCGGTGAGTGGATTCTCTTGGAGGTCACCGTAAGAGTGTCGTTTTGATTATTACATTCATTAGGGGTTAGTGTTGAATCTTCTAATAATCTTTGTCTCAGTATCTATCCTTTACTTTTTTGTAATCTTGTTAGCTTGTTATTGTTGCCTACTCTCAACTTTGTGGTGTTATTGTAGCCGAAGTTGTTCTTATTATTGTTCTTCACTTTATGTGTTGTTAATCTAATTTGGTTGGCTAGAAAATAGGTGTTAAACACTTTGTTATCATCTCTTTCTTGTTATTATTGTGAATCCAAGAGTGGTCACCAAAGAGGTCCTCGATTTTTTTGAACTAGTGAACTAATTTTTGTGTATGTTTTTTGTTTCCATTGTTTTCTTGTATCATTTTGTATCAGTTCATGGCTTGATCTTGTTCCCACAAGATCAATCTTGGGCTTGAGAGTTGAAAAATTAAAAAAAAAGTGTTGAAAACTGAAAAATCCAAAAAAAAAACAATTTGTCTGTGTTGTGTTCGTGGCAAAAATTTGTGTTCTTGTTGTGTATTGTACAATATTTGTAATTGTATTTGTTGAATCTAAGTGTTATGTTTGTTCCTCACTAACACATTGAGTCTACATCTTGATTTGAGCTTGAAATATTGATGTTGTTATTGTGAATCAAATTGTGGCCGATTGTTATTGGTATTGTTATTGTGGGTTTGAGACTTTAACGTGTGATGTGTTGTTTGTTGAATTTTTGAACGTGTATTGTGGGGATTATGTTGTGGAATTCAATCATAATAAGGTTTTTTTGTTGTTTGGGAGGTCCAACTTGAACCTTAGAACTTCAAGACTCAAAGTTTGTATTCTTGGTGTTTTCACTATCTCCATATATTGTTAAAGAAAAAATGGTTGTTGATCTTAGAAGATGAAGAAAAGGAATGTGTATTGTGTAAGTCTTTCAAGACATAAGTCCAAGATTTAAGGTGTAGTACTTGTGGCTCAAAGACTTTTCCTACACACTAAAGTCTTTACAACCACTCCCCAACCACCTTCCATGTTGTAAGGGTCCATGTTTTAAGGAGAAATACCAAGAAAGTCAAGTCTTCCTTTTTGAAAATTGAAAGAGGATTACAAGACTTATTTTCCCCTCCTTAACCAATTCCACCAATTCCCAAATTGAAAAATTTACCAAGACTTCCAACTTTGGAAAATAAAAATTGTTAACGAACCGCAACCAATACGCGGCTACCATATCATTGTTTTACTATTCACGTAAAAATTTAGGCTCAAATTTTAGTTTCTTAGTTTCATTTTATTGTCTTCTTAGTTTCATGTCTTGATTCTAGAATTAATTAACAACTAGTAATCACCTACTTAGTTGTAGATTAATTGTTGAATCCGTTTCTTTTGTGTCTTCATTATTTGTGTGCTTTTCTCATTTTTAATTCGTAGTAACTTCTTTGTTTCAAGTACATAAATAATTTTTTTTTCTTTTGTGTCTTGAGTCAAACAAAAAAGAATCTAGTCTAGCTTCCAAGTATAATTGACATCTTATTGACTACCGGAGTATAAGTAACTTTCAATATTCGCCGCTCTAATTGTGAGAATAACAAAGGTGAGTGTATATGAGTGTTTGTGAGGAGCTTTACTACTAATCTTGTTTGTTTATTTTGAAGGTTTAAAAGGTGATATAAGCAACTTTCAATATTCGCCGCTCTAATTGCAGTGAATGGTTTTATGTGTATGAAGTTAAGGGAGATTACGGAGGCTATAAAAATAGCCATGACCAAAAGTTTGGTAGATCTGAGGGACATAATTTTATGGGAGAAAATTAGGGGAATAAAGTACCTAGTACGTGTGGTGAATATGGAGATGATGTAGGAACTTGTTATGGTTCTTATGATTAAGTAAGGGCATGTGAGGAGTCTAACACTTCCCACTCTGAACCTAGAATTGGTGTCAAGTATAACCCTTTCATTCACAAGGCTTTATGAGAGCTATGATAAGATTGCATGAGAGAAGTATGGAATGTCATATTATTCACCTTGTAGTACTTCTTATCAAGGTCGACATGGTGTGAATGGGTATACTAGCTATAGTAGAGGTTGTCCCATAAGAAGAAGATAATATACATCTCCAAAATTGATGGGTACCCATGTTCCTTATAATGTTGATCCCAGAAGGACTATTTAATCTAGAAAGGTTACCATTTCTGGGATACTGGGCTGCCTCATTGTGATAAATGATAGGTTCTATCAAAACTACATCATTCCATCCATGGTTGACTACTTGAGGCTATTTCGAGAACCTTTACTTGTTCCATATCACTTGGACGAGTTTAAGGTTACCGAGGGGGTGAAGGTTGTCTTCTCCCAATATGAATACCATGAGGAGGTGTGGTACAATATTTTTCCCTTAACCTACGGTCATGTGAGGTTGGGTGCCAATTGGTTTGCACAACATAGAGTTTTAAATTTGCAAAATTGGCCCAATGTTTTAACAGACTGATGGGGAAAGCGACTCATGATGTACTTTCTGCCTGAGCCTCAAATAGAAGTTTCTGCCCAAGTTTGTGGAGGACCTTCAAACCACAGGAAAGAAGAATCCACTCAAGAACTTCAAGGTAAAATAGCTATCTCTTACTCTTTAGTTTGTGCGAATGATAATTGTGTGGCTAGTAGCCCATTGAGTGTGAGTCATAGCTTACTTACTTAGGAGTATTATGATTCTTTGCTTCTTGTTGATGATGTACATGTTGTGAGTGTGGATACACTACTTGATCCTATTGATGACCAAATCGACTCTTCTTGTAAGATCAATTTATTTCCACTTAGTGTTGAAGCCTATATGTTGAACGAAAGTACATCATCTTGTGTAATGGGTGTTGATCAACTTATATGTGAAAATTGACCACCACTAGAGTATGTGTGTAATGTGATTAATAGAACTCAAGTGAGTGAAGTATTTGAAAATATTGGTCAACAAGAGGGGAGTAAACCTGTGCTTGAAACCTCTTTTAAACTTGATATTGATCTTTTAGAGAGTGTGGAACTTTGTTGTTCCAAATCTATCCGTGGGTTAGATATACTCTCTTTAGGTACAATGTCTTGTTTGAAGATGATCTAAACACTCCTAATGGGCCTTGTGGTGAAAATGATGGTATAGCTTGCCTTGGAGGCTATAGCCTATATGCTAACCCACTATGGTGTGACAAGATTCCTCCTAAAGAAGGAAATCTCATCTTAGAAGATGAGAGTATTCTTAAGGGTAAGGAATGTGTAGTCTTGGAAGATACTTCTACTTATACTTGGTGTGATTTTATTATTGAGAGTACTCATGGTGTTGATTGGGAAACTAGTAGTGATTACATACATGAGGGCACCTTAGTAGAAGTGGACTTGAGTGATACATTTATTTACTCTCTATTTACTTTGGATCATATGTATGCTATTGTAGAGAGTATGTCATTTAGTTTGGGTGAAGACAACGGAAAAGGGGAGTGTTGTCTAGACCCGTATCTATGGCCATTCTTCCCGTTTGATCCCGGTGCCAAATATGGAAATGGTGATGTAGGTGCTCCCAACATATTGCTTGGTCTACATGACAAGCAAAGTGTCACTTTTGGTGAATCCCTTAACCAAATCTTTTGTACATCTTTATTTGGGTTTTTAATGTTGTCTTCAAAGGATCCTTGCTTATACTTCAAGTATGTGTTGCCTTGGCGTGATTACATTTACTATTGTGCTAACCCTAACCCTCATGCCATGAGGATGTTGAGATTGTTTATCCTTTCACTACTTTTACAAGGTACGGATTCGAGGTCGAATCCTTTTCAAGAAGGGGAGGATGATACAAGTCAAATTGCTGCCTTAGCTTTTGACAACATCCTTCAAAGTAACTACATGAAGAATCAAGATTTTGTCGTATGGAGAGCACATGATCATAATTGGAGGGGTATTTTTGAGCACGACTTAAAGAAATCCCATGTGTGGAAGGTTGCTTGGATGCTTATATCGATGTTAACCCAAAAACCACAAGCCTTGAAGTATGAACCATACTCGATTTTGACAGCATTGAAGAGGCCCAATTCATTCAAGTTATAAAACACCTTGGCCACCCCTTTATAAAGGTTATTTTGGACATTGAACATGGTGTATTTACACATTGGGGCCACCCCTCTCATTAAAGGCAAAGTGGTCTTTTTGTTTTCTTTTGTAATATGCTATAAGTAGGACATTTTAGGTCTTCTCTTTTTAGTTTATGAATGATGAATCTATGAAACATTTCAAATCCTCTTTCTTGAGAGTAGAACACCTTAGTGTAGTTCTTAGATAGGGCTTGGAAAAGTCATCTTAGTATAGGGATTGGAAAAGCTAATATTGACCTTTGTTTGGAAAAGGTGAATCTTGATGTGAGTGGATTTCTTTGGCAGTCACCATAAGAGTGTGGTTTTGATTATTACATTCATTAATGGTTAGTGTTGAAATACACTTGGTTTTTAATCTTGTAATAATCTTTGTCTCACTATCTATCCTTTACTTTCTTGTAATCTTACTATGTTGTTCTTGTTGCCTACTCTCGTCTTTGTGGTGTTCTTGTAGCCGAAGTTATTTTTATTCTTGTTCTTCATTTTATGCGTTATTAATCTAGTTTGGTTGGTTGGAAAGTAGGTGTTAAACCCTTTGTTATTATCTCTTTCTTGTTATTATTGTGAATCCATCAGTGGTCACCAAAGAGGTCCTCAGTTTTCTTGAACTAGTGGACTGTTTTTGGTGTATGTTTCGTGTTTCCATTGTTTTCTTGTACCACAACATATGCCTCAACTATAGAGCCTTCCACCCTATGTTTATTTTTGGGACTCCTTTTAAATTTTTCAACTGTCCTGCATAATCTTAAGATTAAATGTTTACTATATAAAAAGAGATATGTATGAATTTAAATATGTTGCAATTGCTTACCCTTTTCCTAGATACATCCTCCTATATTTAAATGGACTACTAAGGTGAGATTCATGGAAAAGGTGAATGGGAAGATGTTCCATCACATTGAATAATCCAGGTGGAAAAATCTTTTCCAACTTGTTGGTGATAACAACAATATTACTTTCCATTTGAGCCATATTTTCTTCTTTTAATGTGGTGGCACATAAGTCTTTGAAGAACGAATGAATCTCTGCTATCGGTTTCCATATGTTTTCAGGCAAACCAATAAAATCAATTGGAAGAAATTGTTCCATGAAAACATAACAATCATGGATTTTATTCCATGTAAGATTCTTTGTGTCATATCAACCCTCTTTTCCAAACTTGAGGCATATCCATCGAGCATCTTTAAACTTTGGATCTACTCACATATTTTTATCTTTTGGTCCAACTTGAATGTATAACTAGACTTGGCCTTAATAACATTGCCATTGGGACCCTCCTGTAAGTGTAATTCTCTATGCTTTCAATATTCTGGTAAATCATGTCTTGCCTTAGGATTATTCTTTGTCTTGCCGGTAACATCCATAACTGTGTTGAACAAATTGTGAAAATAGTTCTTCACAGTAAGTATGAATCCATATTATGTCAAAGTAAATTATCTGTCCAATATTCTAACTCCCAAAATATACTTTGCTTAGTCCAATTATGTGAAACGTCATATCCATCAAGCCTTTAAAATGGTTCCTTGCTAACTTTTGGCAAATCCTGAACTATCTCCCAGATGTCATGACTCGATAACCATGGAGGTGGACCGTAATGTTCAGTTCTATTCTTTCTAAATTCATTCCCGAGTCTCCTGAAGTCATTCTTAGGTGGCAATAAACAACAATGACAATTAAAGGAAGATTTTTTCCTACCATGTCTCAATGTGAAAGATTTTTTTTTCCAAGCAGTATGGACAAGCCAACTTTCCAGCTGTCATCCACCCAGACAACATTCCATAAGCAGGAAAATTATTAATAATCCACATTAGATATACACAAAGATTGAAATTCTATGTAAGTGAAATGTCCCAAGTTTTAACCCCCTCATGCCATAAAATTTGAATTTCATCAATCAAAGGTTCCAAGTAGACATCTATTCTGCTTTTTGGATTATGCAGGCCAGGAACAACACAGCTCAAAAATATATATGGAATAGTCATCAACATTTTAGAAGTAACATTATACGGGGTGATAAATACAAGCCAACATGAATATGACACAGAACCAACAAACAAAGGTGAGAAACCATCCGCACACAATCCAAAATGAATATTTCATCGCTCAGCTAAAAAATCTAGATAAGTTGCACCAAAATTCTTCCAAGCCTCTCCATCTAATGAATTACACATAACACCTATGGGCCTTCTATTTTCACGGTGCCATCTCATATGAGGAGCAGAGCTATTTGAAGCATACAACCTCTTCAACCTTGGTATTAGAGGTAAATAATGCATCACCTTAATAGCAATTTTATTTCCACGACAACCACGCTTATATTGAGGGTGTTGACAAAACTTAAAAGACTCTAGGTTAGCATCTTCCTTAAAGTATAGCATGCAACCATTTTCACAATAATAAATTCTAATCAAGAAAAGACCTACCTTTGACACCATTCTTTTTCCTTTATATAAATAATCAGGAACCTCTAAATCGGGGTCAACTAACTCTTTAATAAGGTCTATCATTGAATCAATTTCTCCTTCATCAATATTCTAATTAGATTTAATACTTAATAATCTAACAACAACAGACAAACGAGAGTGCGAACACCCTACAAAGAAAGGATAACTAGCAACATGCAATTGTTCATAAAAATGGCCCGCTTCTCTATTGGGAATATCTTTGACATTTTCTCTAAAGTTTCTCCCGTGTTACATCCCAAAATAATTATGCACCATTTCTATCATCCTAGTATCTTGATAGTTATTATGCCCTGCAGACCTACTACTTTCACCAACAACAAAGTTATTTTGCTCAACATCACCATGAATAGTATGCAATATTAAGAAGTTCTCGTGAAACCATTTTCTATAAAGATGATCCTTCATAACTTCTTCTTTTAAAAGACTTGTACTATCACATTTAGCATAAGGGCAGCGAATCTCTTGAAAATGTGACCAAACATCAAGTGTCTTGGCATGTTCAATAAATAGATTGACACCTTCAACAAATTCCATCCTAAGTCTCATTCTATTATCGTTATTCCGTTATATATCCAGCTACAATCACATTCTATCTACACAATTAATCACATTCAAGTAATTAGTTCAACTCACAAAAGTTCACATTACAAGCACCTAAATTAAAACAAAAGTCACATTCAGCACAAAAATTCACATTTCAAGTACCTACACTTCAACATTTTCAAGTCACTAAGTCACCTCCCAAGTTATCAAACTAAAATACATTCAAAACAAAAATTCACAATTAAGTACCCATACTTCAACATTTTCAAGTTACTATGTCACCTTCCAAGTAACCCAGCTTAAAAACTTTGAAAATGAAATGTTCAGATTTCAAGTACCTACACTTCAACATTGTCAAGTCACTAAGTCACCTCCCAAGTTACCAAATAAAACTACATTCAAAACAAAAATTCACATTTCAAGTACCTACACTTCAATATTTTCAAGTCACTATGTCAACTCCCAAGTTACCAAGCTTAACAAAATTCAAAATGAAAAGTTCACATTTCAAGTATGTACACTTCAACATTTTCAAGTCACTAAGTCACCTCCCAAGTTACCATACTAAACTACATTCAAAATAAAAATTCACATTTCAAGTACCCACACTTCAATATTTTCAAGTCACTATGTCACCTCCCAAATTACCAAGCTAAACAAAATTCAAAATGAAAAGTTCACATTTCTAGTGCCTACACTTCAAAATTTTCAAGTCTCTCAGTCACCTCCTAAGTTATCAAACTAAACTACATTCAAAGAAAAAATTCACATTTCAAGTACCCACACTTCAGTATTTTCAAGTCACTATGTCACGTCCAAAGTTACCAAGCTTAACAAAATTGAAAATAAAAAGTTCACTCTAAGTACCTGCACTTCAATATTTTCAAGTAACTAAGTCACCTCCTATGTTACCAAACTAAACTCCTTTCAAAACAAAAATTCACATTTCAAGTACCTACAATTCAATATTTTCAAGTCACTATGTCACCTCCCAAGTTACCAAGCTTAACAAAATTCAAAATGAAAAGTTCACAATTCACTTACGTACACTTCAACATTTTCATTTCACTAAGCCACCTCCTAAGTTACCAAACTAAACTACATTCAAAACAAAAATTCACATTTCAAGTACCCCACCCACACTTCAACATTTTCAAGTCACTCTGTCACCTCCAAAGTTACCAAGTTTAAAAAAATTCAAAATGAAAAGTTCACATTTCAAGTACCTACACTTCAACATTTTCAAGTCACTATGTCACCTCCCAAGTTACCAAAGTAAACTACATTCAAAACAAAAATTCACATTTCAAGTACCTACATATCAATATTTTCAAGTTACTATGTCACCTCCTAAGTTTTGAAGCTTAACAAAATTCAAAATGAAAAGTTCACATTTCAAGTACCTACACTTCAACATTTTCAAGTCACTAAGTCACCTCCCAAGTTACAAAACTAAACTAAATTCAAAACAAAAATTCACATTTCAAATACCTATACTTCAATATTTTCAAGTCACTATGTCACCTCCCAAGTTACCAAGCTTAACAAAATTCAAAATAAAAAGTTCACATGTTATGTACCTACACATCAACATTTTCAAGTCACTAAATCACCTTCCAAGTTACTAAACTAAACTCTATTCAAAGAAAAATTGAAAATAAAATTTCAGCTTCAAGTAACTACGCTTAATCACTTTCAAGTAACATACTCATTTATAGTGTAAGTCAAACAATTGAACAAGTGTAATAAAGCAAATAAGTAGAGGCGTTGTATGTCTTTCTCAGACTGTATAATCATCACAAAATTCCTATGTATTTCGAAGCCTTCTACTACGAACAATCTCACTTTAACACTACATTTAAAGACTTCATTATAAGAAAACAAAGAGAAATCAATTTAACTTCTGTTGGCCTAAAGAGAGAGAGATAAGCGGTTTCCAAAAAAATAGCAAAGCAATCCTTCTTCCGAATAGGGATACTGTCAAATAGTAAAATTATTCGAAAGAACAGTCTTTGGCTTAAGCAATTGCAACAATTTAGTAAAAGATATCACATTTATGACTTTCATTTCGACTAACAACATTAATAACATACCCAATATTATTCCTCAAATATGGGGTCTTGGGATATTACCCAATTTAGTAAAATTAACATTTTTCCTTATTCTATGAAAATGCTGGTATTTTATACCAAAACACAGATAACACAAGGAAAAACTCGCATTATCACATAAGAATCACCCAAAAAAATAAAAAAATCAACTAGGAATGGTGAAAACCATAATGAATTATGAAAATTTGAGTTGAGGTCTTGCTCCTGCAGCTGAATCACACAAATCCAAGCATCAAAGAGAACTTTCCTCAAACACATTATATACATAAGAATTATCAATATAATGGGACTCAACAGTTAACAGATAAGAGTTATCAACACGAAATCACACAATTCTAAACACATAAGAGTTGTTAACATAGAATCACTCAATTTTAAAACTTAAAATCGCAACTAGGGTTTTGTGTGTGTCATTCAGTAACTGAGACGGAAAAAGGAAGTTAGAGAAGAAGATAAAAATGTACAAGTTGGAGTGCCAGAGTAGAGATCGGAGAATTTGGCCGAGGTTCGCCGAGATGCAGTCGCCGAAGGTTTGCTGAAGTTTGTGTGTGTTGCTGTATGTGTTGCGTTTTGTGTGTTGTTATGTTGGTGTGTGGTTCGCAATTTAGGGTGTGTGTTGTGGTATTATTGTAATGGTTGGGTCGGGTTGGTTGAAATTATTTATTAAAATATTTTTTAATTAATTTTAGTAAGCCGACCATATCTGGTAATTTTTTAAAAAAATTACCAGTAATACCCACCACATGTGGTCGATTTTCTAAAAAATACTTTTAAAAATTGACCACATGTGGTCGGTTTTCTTGAAATCTATTTGAAAACCGACCACATGTGGTCTATTTTTTACAAAATTATTGACAAAATAAAATATAAGTGTTTGATTTAGTTTTAAAAGGTTACTATCAGAAAATGATCACATGTGGTCAATTTTTTAAAAAAGTTAAATCATTTAATTAATTATTTTATCATCACATTAACACGAGTATTATATTTACTCAATCGTATAATAATATCAATGAATTTTGCAAATTATGATAATTTTTTGGTTAATTAGATTTTAATTATGATTTTATATATATATATACCTCATAATACAACGTGTTAATCATATAAATTATCGATTACTTGTCTTACATTATTACAACTTCAGCAATATACGCGTGTCTACAATGACACAAAATAGTATATCTATTTCCTCAATAGTATGATATCAACGTATTATTCAAAATATTTTGATGTATAGATTCAGTGATCCAGCTTTCTATTATTGTATATGGCACTATAGGAGATATATGTATATATACATATATTCAATTGGCTATCAACTTTCAAATACATACTACATACATCACATATACGATTTTACTACCAGATAATAATATACAACGTATTTCACATATACTCCAATGAATTATCAATTAGTTTATTTGATGTCATTAATATACCTTCACAACATAATATGTATATACTATATATATACCTATACATACGCACACCTATACACACTATCGGCTATATCAACTTCTAAATACGTACTCTATACATCACATACGTACACGAGTATATTATCCAATAATATAATGCGGCGTATTTCATATACATACTATGATGAGTTATCGATTCATTTGATTAGCTTACATTGATATAACTTCAACATACAGTATATTATTACTTCTATCATTTCAAATCAAGGTATTCCATATGTTTGGATAGATTCTACTAGTTTTTGTGTACATCATTCATAGATCGATCACTACATCATATATATATATATATATATATA
>NC_061119.1:35682500-35693326 GCF_002878395.1 Capsicum annuum | reverse complement strand
ATATATATATATATATATATATATATATATGAACTCTTGAATGCGTAGTATATACATCACATCCACAAGTATATTACCTCATAATAGAACACATTCATTATATTCTGATGAAATATCGATTATATATGTATGTTACATTATTATAACTGCAATAGTAGCATAATATCATTATCTCAACATTATGATATATATACACATACTCATTATACAACGATAATGCATGTTTAACGTCATTTAATGTATATACAAAGGAAAATATTTATTTTATATACTGAAGCATAAGTAAAAGATAAAGATTATGTTTAACATAATTTATTTATTTTATTTGATATTCTTTTAGTATAATCTTTTTAGAAAATTTAAGATTGATTGATTTTTATTATTATTATATTAGTTATCAACTACGTGTAATCAGTGTGATTTAAAAAAATAATATATTTGATTTTACATATAACTATTTTTTAATAAAAACCGACCACAAATGGTCTCCTTTTTAAAATATTTTATTTTTTTTAATATAAAAGCGATGACAAGTGGTCAGTTTCTTAAATAATTTTCCTTTTTATATTTTATAATTCTAGAACTGACCACATGTGGTCGCTTTTATAAAATATTTTAAATTTAATTTTTAAAATAAAACCAACTACAAGTTGTCATTTTTTAAAAATACTTTTTCATTGTATTTTTAAAATAAAACCGACAACAAGTGGTCGGTTTTCTAAAATTATTTTTTTTTTATTTTTTTAGTTCCAAAACAAACCACTTGTGGTTGCTTTTATAAAATATTTTAAATTTAATACTTAAAACAAAACTGACGACATGTGCAAGATTTTTAAAATTACTTTTTAATTATATTTTTTTTAATAAAAGCTACCACAAGTGATCGATTTTTTGAAATTATTTTATTTTTTATTTTTTTAATTAAAACCAACCACTTGTGGTCGCTTTTATAAAATATTTAAAATTTAATTTTAAAATAAAATCGACCACAAGTCGTCGCTTTTTAAATAATTATATTTTTAAAATAAAACCAACCACAAGTGGTTGGTTTTTTAAAATTATTTTCTTTTTTATTTTTTTAATTCCAAAACCAACCACCGGTGGTCGCTATTTTTTTTTTAAAAAATGAGGAATAATTAATATAAAAATTATTGAAATGTTTATTTTGGAATTTTAAAATATAAAAGCGACCACATGTGGTCGCTTTTTTAAAAAAGAATATAAAAAACAGAACACACGTGGTTGGTTTTTTTATGCTAGAAAAACTATTTTTTTAGTAGTGACACCAAAAATAACCTGTACTATGATCTGCAAGCTGCAGAAGTGTAGTATGAGTACCAAATACGTGGTACCCAGTAGGCAACTATCAACTAAGCACCAAAGATAATGCAAATATACATAGCATATAAATAGAAATAGAAACTTCACCCAAAAGTCCAGCATCCACATAGTAAAGCTAGTGCGATAACCAGGATCAACAATGCTACTCATATCTAAGAAACTAACATAATAAGGCTAAGAAAGTATTAAGGATGAACTAACCTATTCTAGCCGTACTCAGGAACCTCAACACTATACCGTATACCACTGGCCAATATATGAAATAAGGGTGAAAGAAAGATATACATGAGTATACGAGGTAAAGGAATGAATATATAATCTGAATAAATAAAAGAAGGGATATACAGTAATACCATAGCTACATATTGCTAGAAATACATACATACATATGTATGCACATACATACATACATATATATATATATATACAAACATGTATATATGTATCTATGTATATATATATATATAGAGAGAGAGAGAGAAAGAGTCAACTCGAGGTACAGCCTACATCATCAGACTAGCATTTCAAGACCTTGTAATCATATCAGGAACTAGTGCTAGTAAACTCAGGGTTTCTAATCCATACATTTAATCATGAGATAATCATGCATAATAATATAATCATAAAATAAATAGCTAGAATCATACCTCAAATCTCAATACTGTATCATTAACCAAGATGTCCCTAAATAGACATAACAATGATGATAATAATAGTAATAACAATAGAAATGACAATGTAAGTAATTGGCTAATCTGGGCAAACAATAACTAATCAGGCCTTTTATAAATCCCCACCGACATAGGCTAAAAAGGTCCAATCAACATGCAACACAGCACAAGCCATACTCATCACCTATTCTTGTGCAACCCCTCATTAGGTTGATAGATATAAGCGTATACTAGTGATAGAGAATGTGCATGCAAGAACGGATGTCAAGACATAATCCATATACACAAAGTAACCCAGTGTATATACCACCACCGTCTCTATAGCTCACAAAGGTAGGACCTAAGGTGACCTCCTTTCTTTGGCACTACAAATCATAGACAAAAGAATTCCTAGAGGGTTCGAGAGTACCCATATACACCAACCTGGTCCTGATCCAGAATTTCCAATCATCATCATCATCAACTACATCAATATTATCAATATCACCAATTGTCTGGGTTGACCCAAAAAACATATTATCAATACCATCATCAATTTATAGAGCTTGACCCAAAACTCATATCACTACATCAACATTTACAATATCATAAATCGTCAGGCTTGACCTGGAACTCATATCAATAATATCATTATCAATTTATTGGTCTTGACCCACAACTCATATCATCAATACTATCATAATCATCAGTCTTGACCTAGAACTCATATCATCAATACCATCATTAATCATCGGACTTGACCTAAAATACATATCATCAATACCATCATCCATTATCTATTCATTCAATACTAGATATATATGTACATATATATAAATGCATGGCAAGAACTGTGACTAAAAGAGTGTAAATCTGTAAATTCATTGCTCGGGGTAACCTCCAAAACAAAATTATCATAAAGGTGTAGAAAGGGGGCCAAAATCTCTTACGACTGGAGTAAATAGTAGTATTAGAATCATAGACCAAATTTTGTCTCGATCAAATTTTTAAAACATCATTTTCAATTTCATTACACATAACTCATCTATTAAGATAGTATGATTTTTTTTATAAATAAATCCATTTTTAATATGAAAAGTCAGCTTAAATCCCTTTTAGGAAACATAGTAGTAAAATTATATTTTAGTTGGAATTGTAGCATTTATCATATTAAGTGATTACGAAAGTATCAAATCTATGCCTGCTATCACTAGTATTCAAATAATGTAATCATAAGCATTAACACATCTTCAAGCAATGGCCACGTCCTTTAAAAGGTTAAACCATTTTCCAAAACCTAACCAATATCATTAACATGGCTTTTGGCCCCATAATGTGTCCGAAATAACTATAATATCACAATCACGGCCTTAGGCCCCCTGCATATCTTGAACCCATATCAATAATTATATCTATAATCATCTCATATCTATGAGCCATAGCATAGATATGAGACATATCACATCTATAGGACATAAATCATGACTATGAGCATATCATACCTATAGGTCATAAATCATATCTACAAGGCATATCATATCTTAAGGCCATAAATCATATCTATGTCTATATCATTAAGTATGTTGATAGGCCATAATATTAATCAAATCTGGAAGCTGTATTATGGCTATAAGCCGCTAATCATAAATTGGGAAAACCATTACCATTCACTGAGTCACGGACTAACCTTATACAAAAGGCTTGATAGTCTCAACTATGTCTAACATTCGTAAATAAGTCCACAAGAGCTAACACAAGTTTTGGCATAAGGTGGGCCGGAGGAACCCACTTCTAATCCTCAAAATCCATATTTAAGCAATTTATATCCCAGACTAGGCTAAAATATCTAAATTGAATTCCAAATGGTTCATAAGCAATAATTAGCCTTAATAAAGGAATTCTACCTAGAATATGAGCAATTAAGTCAATCCCACCTAAATTATGGTTTCAAGAACGGTAAATAGTCTAAATAAGGCTAATCATACTAATAGCTCTTCCAAAACATAAACCACATCCTAAATATAACATAATATCATAACCATTGTATGAATTAGCTTAATCTATGAAGAAGGAAATAGGATCCTAGAAGTATAATAAGTATTTTAACCTTGGATTAAATCACTCTCTAATCTCCAAACTTTAATAATCAAGACTAAATCACAGTGTTCTACCCATAATCAATCTTAACATCTACATTCATATCCCATATATGAAACATATCATCTTTTGAAGAAGAGTGACAGAAACCTGCCTCGATGACGAACTATAAATCCTTGAATTATTTATGAATTATCTGTCTTCACTCCACGATCCCAAAATGCTGCCACTCTATCAAAATCGTAATTTATTATTAGGAGTAAAATGAGACCCATATTATAATATTAAGGGTCAAATAAAATTTTGAGTCAAGAATAGACACACAAACAGAATCCAAAATTTAATCCGTCACGAGGTCCCTCAAAGGATAAGGAATGTATGCTAAAAAATTTGTCACAAATGTGAAACAAATTGGTTCTGAAATCAACCCTCAAAGTTTAGGAATTCAAAGACCTAATTTCTAAGAATATATCATGGATTTGGATGAAAATCAAAGGAAACATCAATGAAAAATGACCAAAAAGGATTAGCTAGCTTACCTTAGCTCATTTGGATTATACCCCACTCTTTTGCCCTCTTTGATCTCTCATCTTAGTGTAAAAATGGTGGAAAGAATGATGCGAAATCTGGTGGAGAAAGAGACTTAAATAGGGTTAAGAATCACTATTGCAACTATGATATTGCGATAATGATCTAACAAAGGGTAAATTGAATGTTACGATCGCGATTTACATGCAATTTACCCTTCTCAATCATGATATCCCTAAAATGAGTATGACGATCATGATTTACCCTTCACAATCTCAATCTACAAAAAGTTCAAATGGCGATCGTGATTTACCCTTCACAATCATGGTCTGAATAAAATACGTATGGAGAACTTGATTTATTGATATAACAAGTACGATCGCACGATTAACCTGTACATGATTTTACTAAGTCTGATGTAGAGTTCGACTGGGTGTTTAGTGTTCCTTCAAAACCCCATATGCACAAATGAACTATTCTACCATACAAAATTTCATGTTTTGGACTCAATAGAACCATGAAAACTTTCATATGATCATTTCAATTAAATATAGGGCCCACAACTACAGTTTCTTTTTTCCTAAAATTTTCCCGATTGCGTAAAACAAGTTCGAAAACCTCAGGACCTGAACCAAGAGTTCCCCTAGCTTAAAATCAACATTTCAGAGTTGATGGGAAAGTCAAAATTCTCATTTGAGGTCATCTACTAAGAGTTTTTTGTCCATGACCAAATCTTAAACAACGAAAGCTCCAAAATAAGGAAATGATCCTAAAATCTAAATAAACTGTCTGATCAATGAATCGACAGTTCTGATTAGTCATAAATGACCTGTGGCCAGTACGAGAATGCTCTAAGCATAAAAGATGCATGAAAATAGAGGAAATGACCTGGAGGGACATTACATTAATTCAACATGATAATGAACATTCACAAGTAAGGCCCAAAGGCTACATTCAGCTTATATATAACAACAAAGTCAAAACAAGTTTACACTATATTTCACAATTTTCAATATTATGAACTGATTCTTTCATAGTAATTGTTATAACTGAATTTTTACTAACCCATTTTACATAGTAGAATTTTCTACTACTTCCTAAACTCATCATATCACACATACTAACAACTCAAAACTACCAATCAACAAACCAATAACTACCATATTTTTCTAAGACATACCACATTCAAAATATGCCTAAAACTAGGCTAGCCTTGAATTTCACAATTTTTGTCTAGGGAAAGACTATGTTAAGGTTTTACTCTCTATTTTAGTATATCTTCGAAGTCAAAGAAAAAGACTGAGAAGAAAGGGAAATGGAAGAAGGATGGATGTAATGATAAGAATGACAAGGGCAAGGCACAAATAAATGTTGGGAACGCTAAGAATAAAGGAAAAGATAGCAATGCAAAAGGTTGTTGGACTTGTGGTAGAACGCATTTGGCCAAGAGTTGTCCTAATCGCGAAAGAGTAAATACGATGCTTGCTGGGAATGTCAATCGAAGTGAGGGTGATGATGTGGTTGCTGCATTGGTAGATCCTTTGGGGTTGTCACTTAACCATATCAGTTTGTTGAATGTTGTGGGTGAATCTTCAAAGTCCTTCAACAACCCTCATACTACATTGATTCACATCGAGATGAAGATCAATGGTAATCGTGTGATGGCCATGGTTGATACCGGAGCCACTAACACTTTTGTGGATGCCAAAGTTGTTGCGAAACATGGACTTAAGTTGAATAAAAGTCCATCCTTTGTCCAGACGGTGAGTTCCAAAGCACAAGCCATTGTAGGCATGGCTTACGATGTGCAGATGGTGATTGGGAGTTGGACGGGGAAACATAACTTGATGGCTATGCCATTAGGTGATTTTGAAGTCATTCTAGGAATAGACTTCGTTAGAAAATTTCATTTTGTTCCTTTTACTCACTTAAATGGAGTAATGATCGGAGATGAAGCCAATCCAAGTTTCATCAAGGCTTCTAATCCTTATAGAGAAGTAAAGAAAGGGAAAAACAAGGGCCCTATTATTTCTGCTATTTCAGTCGAGAAAGGATTGAAGAAGGGTGCTGAAACTTTTCTTGCCGCCTTGATAACAATGAAACCAAACGTGAAGGTGGAAATTCCAGATTGTGTTGCTAATTTACTGAAGCAATATGCTGATGTGATGCCCCCTGAATTGCCTAAAGAATTGCCGCCAAGGAGAGATATATATCACAAGACTGAGTTACTGCCTGCTTCAGTTGCTCCTGCACAGGCTCCTTATCAAATGGCTCCAAAAGAATTGGCTAAATTGCAGAAATAGTTTAATGAATTGCTGGATGCTGGATTAATTCAACCATCAAAAGATCCTTATGGTACTCCTATTCTATTCCAAAAGAAATAAGATGGTTCAATGAGGATGTGTGTGGATTATCGAGCATTAAATAAAGTGACTATGAAGAACAAATATCCTATCCCGTTGGTGCAAGATCTCATGGACAAACTGACGAAGGCATGCTAGTTCACTAAACTTAATCTTCAATCAGGATATTGGCAGGTTCGAATAGCAGAGGGTGATTACACGTAATGGTCGGTTTTTATTAAAAAATAATATATTTGATCTCATGGTTATGCCATTTGGGTTAATGAATGCCCCAGCAACTTTCTGTAATTTGATGAATGATGTGTTGTATGATTACCTTGATGACTTTGTTGTGTTATAGCTAGACGACATAGTCATTTAGAGTTGTTCCTTTGATGAGCATTTGGAACATTTCAATTTGCCAAATAAGAAGTGAAGCTCCTTGGGCATCTGGTTAGTCAAAACCAAGTAAGGATGGATTCAAAAAAGGTACAAGCAATTGCGGATTGGCCGGCACTTGGCGGGATTAAAGAATTGAGATCATTCTTGGGACTAGCTAACTATTAGTGCAAATTCATTACTGGTTACCCTAAGAAGGCTGCGACGTTGACTGATTTGCTGAAAAAAGAAGTCAAGTAGGAATGGTCTGAGAAGTGCAATGTAGCATTTCAGATGTTGAAAGATACTATTGTTTCAAAACCATTTTGAAGCTACCATACTTTGAGTTACCATTTAAAGTTCACTGATGTGTCGGATAAAGCTGTTGAAGGCGTATTACTGCAAGAAGGCCATCCTGTGGCTTTTGAAAGTCGAAAGTTGAGTGATGCTGAGCAAAGGTATTCGACACATGAAAAAGAAATGGTTTCAGTGGTGCATTGTTTGCAGACTTGGAGAGTGTATTTGCTGGGTACTCAGTTCGTGGTGCAGATAGATAATGTCGCAAACACTTTCTTCAACACGCAGAAGAAGCTGAGTCCAAAGCAAGCTCGTTGGTAGGAGTTTCTTACTGAGTATGAATTTATGTGGGAGCATAAACCAGGGAAACACAACCAGGTTGCGGATGCACTAAGTTGAAAAGAGGTATTTGCTGTAGTATACTCTATTGCTAGACTTGAATCTGATTTCTTTGAGAGAACTAGATTTTGTGTTGCTAACGACCCACTCTATGTCAAGTGGATGGGTCAAGTTAAATATGGGATCATTCGGAGGTATTGGATCGAGGATGATCTCCTTTACTTTAAAGGGGGGAGAATTGCCGAACCTCAAGGTAGTGGCCTTCGTAAAGACATGATAAAGGAGGCGCATGACATTCGTTGGGCTGGTCTTCCCGGTGTCGAAAGGATGCTAACTCTACTATCTCGTGTTTATTTTTGGCCAAAAATGGAAGACGATATTGAGGCATACGTGAAGACTTGTGATGTGTGTCAAAGAGATAAGACGGAACGTATAAAAGAGGCGGGTTTGCTACAACCTCTGCCTATTCTTGAAAGGCCATGGATTTCTGTCTCAATGGACTTTATTTCTGGTTTTCATAAAGTAGATGGCAATGCGTCCATTATGGTGGTGGTTGACAGGTTCTCAAAATACGCTGTTTTTATTGTTGTACCAATTATTTGCTCCTCATAAGTTGCTGCAGAATTATTCTACAAGAATGTGGTAAAGCATTTTGGTTTGCCAAGTGATATTGTGAGTGATAGAGACGCATGTTTCACAGGTCGGTTCTGGCATGCATTATTTACTATGATGGGGATTGATCTGAAATTTTCTATGGCAAATCATCCACAAACTGATGGCCAAACTGAGCAGATAAACCACTTGCTAGAAGAGTATCTGAGGCACTATGCAACAGCAAGTCAGCAAAATTGGGCAGATTTGTTGGACACTACGCAGTTTTGTTACAATCTGCACAGGTCATCGGCGACGAAAAAGAGCCTGTTTGAACTAGTTTTTGGTATGCAGCCTATGACACCATTAGAGGTGATGATGCTGAAGAAAAATCACCATTGCCCTTCTTCTTATTGATATGGAAAAGACAAGCATGAGATGCTTGTCGAGGCATAAGATAGCTTGAGGAAAGCACAGAAACGCATGAAAAAATATACAGATCAGCATCGTCGTGCGATAGAGTTCAGCATTAGAGACAAAGTTCTTTTGAAACTCACTCCCCAAACTTGGAAATAGATTGTGAGTAAGCAAAGACATCGTGGACTGATTCCAAGATATGATGGCCCGTTCGATGTTATTGAAAAGGTTGGAGAAGTTTCTTATAGGTTGAAATTGCCGAAAAGGTTGAAAATTCATCGTACCTTTCATGTTAGTTTTCTTAAGCGGTACAATGAGGATGTTGAAGACCCGAGGAGGAACAAAAACAAAAGAGCTCCTCCGTTGATCGTAAAAGAGTACAAGTCCAAAATGGAGAAGATGCTTGATCACCGAATTGTGGGAAATAGCAAGAAGAGTACCAAGACAGAATTCTTAATTTAGTGGAAGGGTTCAAGAGAAGAAGACGCTGTTTAGGAGAAGGCTCAGAACCTATGGCAATTTGACAAGCAAATAGATGACTACATCAAAACAACCTCGACGAGGGCGTCGAGTCCTTTAAGTAGGGGTGGTCTGTTAGACTCTCAGTCTAAGGCTTGATGTCTTATAAGGTCATGTCAAGGTGCATATTGGCCTTGACATATAGCAAAGACAAGCAATGTGATAGACTAAGGTATGCTAGAGTGATGGTAAGGCTGCCTTGGACACTGGCATGACATCGACACTGGCGAGGCGCAGGTGATGGCATGGGACAGGCATGGAAGTAGACTCGGACGCAGGCGTGATTGAGATAGAGTCACAGCATAGGCATTGGCGTGGCCTAAGATGTGACATAGCAAAGACAGCTTCATGGAGCAAGAAATAGCATGGCATAGACACAGGCGCAGACATGACATTGGCAAGACATATTGCTGGCAAGACTAGGCATGGCTGAGATGCGTGACAAGGAAAAGACAGAAGGACTAAGTGCTGAGAAGCTAAAAATGACTGAGTGTGTTAACATTGGCAAAATTAACTAAAAGGGCAAAGCTGCCCATGTGCTAGTCACATGGGGTAGTTATTGTGTTTGAATTTTGAATGTTATAACATGTGTATTTTCAGATAGTGTTTAGATCAGTTTTGCTATGTCATGTGAGGAGCATGCAGCCTAGTCCAATGACAGGCTACCATGTGTCCTAAGTTGCAACTGCTATAACTACTTGTGCAGTATTTAAATGTGTTGCAGGAAATTGTAAAGGTATCCAGAAAACAGTGTGTGTTGAGTGTATGCCTTTGACAATTTCATGTGAAACTTCCTTTGTAATTCTAAGAGAAATATACAGGTTTTGAATGCGGTTCCTGTAAATGATTGAGTGCTTTACATTTCTGCATTTGTGTCTAATTATTTAGACTACGCATTGTGTGTGTTGTGGCTGAAGTTGTGATGTGTGTGTGCGCGACTGCCAAGCAGTGGTGTTGCGAAAAATAGAACGCCCCTGTCTCAACTGGTATGGGTAATTACAATATCATTATGAATTGAAGAAAAATCCAAGGATACCATGTTAGAATATATATACTATGTATGACTAAAGGATTGAAATGGACATCAATGATACCATGATATGATAAAGTTATACTATAATGGTATCATGGATGTCTCACTAAAGGATTAAAGCAGATGTCAATGATACCACTAAAATATATAAATATACCGTGTTGGTATCATTATGGACTAAAGAAAATCCAATGATACCCTATCAATATATATATATATATAAATTATGATGGTATCATAGAAGTTTGATTGAAAGATTGAAGTAGCTACAAATGATACAATGACGGTATATGT